>NC_081407.1:627429615-627659615 GCF_030272615.1 Cryptomeria japonica | reverse complement strand
GCTATCAAATATAAGGGAGAAGTGTGATATTTGAGTACTCATATTTTTAGAATATTATATGTATATGAACCTCTCTTTGATGGTAAATTTTTTTCTTGCAAGCATTTATCCACACACATCTAGATTTATGTGTCACATTATTACGGTTTACAAATTTTCATTTGTTTTTATAAACTTTTTTACACTCTCATAATGATTAGTCCATTTATTAAATTAACAAATTTTAGATTTGCATACTCTTTCAAGGGCTTCATTTGTAGTAGCTTACCCTATTTTGAAAATACTATATGCATAACTCTTTTTTTTTTTTTTAGTTATTACTCATAAAATGGACTTATTTTATCTCTCTATAGATATAAAAGTCCCTTTTAGCATGTAATAATACAATTTTTTAGGTATTTAATACAATTACTATGATTCCAAATATCTAAATCATCTATTATTTCTTATGAATGGTAGTGTGTTTTATATATTCCTAATTTTGATGAATATAAGTTATATGATTTAATAAAAAATGAAAATGATCTATCGCAAAAGATAAGTTAACAAGTTAAATCGTTATGTTATCCTAAATAAAAAGATAATACCTTTTCTAAATAATGATAGGTAGGAGTTTCTTTGTCCTCTAGTTGAAAATTTCAATAACTAATGGCCGACTTATGTGCCTTAGAAGAAAATTACACACACCTTTTAATTAATTTATGTAAATAATACCTAGAATACCACGATGAATATATCAAGTAGAAGGATGAAAGTGTTGATCCTTAAAAACTAATTAAAGAGAAAAAATCATTAGTTATACAAATATCTTGTATAAAAGTGAGTAAATAAAAACCTCTCCCCTTTTATATCTCATTAATATTTGAAAATTACTTTCTTCATGATTATGCCATAGAATCCAGGGCTAGTAGTATAGTTATACATAAGAAGGTAGAGCTAGTAGTATAGCTATGCATAAGAAGCTAGCAGATATTTTAGTCATGAAAAAAGTAGGAAAATTAGAAAAAGGAATGGAGAGTTTTTTTGGTGGATCTATGTGTAAAAAAAGGGAAGACAAAAATTATTTTATTATTTTATCTTGAGGGATACAAAATTTCATCCTTTTATAATGTAGGTCGATTATAATAAAAATATTGTATAATCTAACAATGATAGGGCCATGAAATCTATACACCTCTATATTTTGTCTTCTTATATGAGATCTTATAATGGACCTAAAGGATGTGTATAGGATTATACACTCACCCATTTGAGGTCCATATGTGGTGATCATGGATGAAAGACTAGTTTGTTACATTTGGTTCTGTATAAACCATGGGGGCATGCATATAGTTTGTGGTGAGGTTGGTATTTGGGGAATTACTATTATTAAGACAATAATTCAACTAACTAATATGAATAGAAACCACATAGAGCCCCTATACCGAGATATTCCATTAGGAATTTTTTCATGATAAATGATATAGATACAAAAATTTAGATGTTTTGTGGTCAACTAGACTATATTATGGAATAATTTTACCTTGAGAGGGTCATGCAATAGTTTAGGTAGGCATAATATGTGCTACCATAGTTAATATTATATATTAGGCACTACTAGAGAGTCTTGGAAGAGTGAGAAATGTACCTAGGCCATCATTCATTAATCTAAATCTATCTAATAATGACAAGCCTAATGATGATGCACACTCAACTAAAGATATAAATGATATGTGTGTGACCCTTGAGTAATATACATGGTGGGTTATCAATGTAGCAATGTACACATTACTAGTATATGTTGTACTAAGTGGTGTACGACCCCAAGTAAGAATATATGGTGCTAGGGATGGTGATGGGGAGGAGGAGATTGATGAGCCTACGGGTTATAAGAGGAGATAATGGGTGAATATTACAAAGGAGGGGAAAGAGAGATAATAAAACCTAAAGTAAAAGAATAAGAGTATCTACAAGATCAATGGAGGATCCTAACAAGTGATTCAGTGTGAGGAGAGTAGTAGAGATAGAACACAGAGAGCCATAGGGGTGGGTTCAAGAACAAGCCAAGTATCTCCCAAACTAGTGACACCCATTAACTTAGATTGTTAATTTTGAGAGCCAAGTATACATTTAGTATTTTAGACACATATGTACCCATAAATTTTTTTATAATACCATATTTATTTAGTTTATACTTTGTGTTCACCATATGAGATGATGGGTAATGATTGGTATTAAAATTCTTTTTAAAACTAAAGTTTAAGAGTGGCTAGATTGCATTATCTAGGTACTCTCCAAGGTGATTCCATAAGTATATCTAGAGCTTAATGTGCATGATATCAAGTCATTAAAATTAATATACATGAGGCATCTTGAGGTGTTTGATCTTGTGAACCAATTGAGGAGTTAGGGAGAGAAGATAAAGCCATTGTTGAGGTCATATCACTTAGGAATGAAGTAAATATAGCTATTATAGAGTGATACTTTGTATGAGTAAGAGAAAATTCTCTATAAGTAAAGGAAAGTTATTTAGAAGTAGTAGCCACTAAGAAAGGTCCATAGACTTATTATTGGTGACTGAAATTTTTAAAGAGAGAGGCTAACTCTAAAGTGTGGGTTACAAATTATAGAGAAAAGCTATAAGGATTACATAGATGAATCAACTTGATGACTGAAATAGAGTTAATGACTTAAGTAGACCAAGTGCATACACAAATACCAATACAAGTGGAACAAGCATCCCCCACCTCTAGAGGATCATTGTTGCCTACCAAGGGGTCAAGGAACCATGATTATAATGTATATATAGAGGCACCATAGTTTTTTGAAGTGGTGGAGAGAAAAGTTTTAAAGAGTGATATTGTATAGAATATTTTTGAGATATATGTACATATAATAATTCTTCACTAGAGTAATATATATTTAATGAGTTTTCTATTGATGGATAATGTTTGTTATGGATGATTAAAATGTTGATGTATGTATATGTGTAGTGTGTTAATTTTTATCTAAATGAATATTTAAATATACATAATTATTTTATATAATGCATACAAACATATGATGCAAATAATAAAAGAAAAATAATTAATTAATAAAGAAGAAAATGGTATATATCTACATTTAATAATTTCTTCAGGTATATATCTAATTAATTAACCTCACAAAAGTAGAATTGAAAGAACACAATCTAAGACATGAATCAGTGAAAGGAAATTTTTTTTAAAAGTGTACATTGGAAAAACAACTTCAGTATAGATCTCCAAACAACTAGAGGTGTTCCCACATTAGTCGCCTAGGTACATTCTTCTACATATTCAACATATAAAGTGGACACTTCTGGGCCCCCTATGGATGATAGAAATGATAAACTGGAAGGGGAACCTATGGCTCCTATCAACTTGGTAAACCTAGAGGAGGTCATGAAAATCATGGGCCTGGAGGATATGGAAACCCAGGAAGTTAGTGCCCCTATTGAGGATGTGCTGAAGATGGTCAAAATTACCAAGGAGGATAGAGTGGACCTAGAAGCAGAGACATGACACAATCTGGAGTAAAACAAGGAGGGTAGTGTTGCTCATACTGAATTCCCACAAGGGATCCCTACCATGGAGTGAATACAAAGTATCAAAATAGAGGTCAAGATGATCCTAAAATAGATCGAAATCGTGGCCTTTCTCCTCAATGTGAAGGCCATCATTAATGAGGTTAAAGATCTGAAATGAAGGATGGACGTCCATGATACTCAGATTATCAGTGTTAACAAATTTGGCCTGTAGGTTCTTCACAGCTCGGCTTTGACTCTCTCCCTCCCAAGAGTGTACTGTGGACAATGACATTGATAAGGAGGAGGCAAGGGAATTGTATAAGCTCCTCTTCAATGAATGGAACAAGGTCGTATATATGACAGGGGTTCACAAGTCGACCCCTTAGGTCTTTTTCTGCTAGTTTTGGTTGGAGCCGGTGTCCCTTGTTTTGTTGGTCCAAACTCTTGGTGTTTTTTGGTTCTAAAAGACTTTGTCTTTTAACCATTTTTGTGTTGTTGTAGTGTTGTAAGAGGTATGTTGATAATTCACGTTATGTAAAGGGTCAGTGCCCTACCTCTCACTGCTTTTTTAATCAAAAACATATAAAGTATTTAAACACATATGAAATAGAGAATAAAATAGTTTTAAAAGTAAATATGAAAAATAAAAATGATGTTGAGTGTTCATAAATAGGTTGACAATCTAGTGTAGTTAGACCATAAATCCTTGAAATATAATTGGAAGAAACAAAGTAGTTTCCTAAGCAATTAAGAGTACATTTACCTTTAAGATTGTTATTTGAATTTGTAATGTGTTGATTTTTATCAAAAATGATATCACCAATCTAAAAGAAATGAAGGAGAACCCACTAATTATATAATCATCTAAGTTGATGATGTAACTCAACAACTAAGAATCCATAATGGATTGTCAATTGTTGTAGCAAAGAAAATCAAAATCCTCAACTATTTATAATTAAACTGCTTAAATTTGAAACAAGAATAATAATTCATGAAAAATCATTTAAATCTAAAAATGCACTTGCTGGAATTACTTGCAGTAAAATTTCATCTCAAATTGATACAATTAGAACAAGCTACATGAGGCAATTGCAAGCCATCTCCTAGAATAAAATAAAAACTTCTCAATAATTATAATTACTCTACAAATATGATCAAAGCACTCAAAAATAGCTATAGACTGTTGGAATCCAAGAACACTGAGAGGGGGGGGGGAGGGGGGGGCTGAATCAGTGTTTTACTGAAACTATCAATTTTAACCTTATTAAAACATGCATTCACCAACCAGTATATGGATACATATAGAGTTGAAAGAAGTAAAGCAACAAATAATCCAATCACACAAATGAATACCATAACACACAAAATTATACATGGAAAACCTCAAAGAGGAAAAAACACGGCAGGATTTGTGACCCACAATATCAATCCACTGGCCATATGAAGAGATATTACAAAATATAGGGGTCTGCACTTGTAGGAAGGCTTATAGCCTAGAGCACACTGCTCAATCACAAAATCAATTTCACTGACTACATACACATCTAGACTACAATCCAGAGAAATGATTGAACTGCAATGATAGCATCTTCTATGCTTGAATACAGTTCTGGTTAAGCTCTGTCTGTTCCAATCTAAAACCCTAAACCCTTACCAAAATACCCTGTTACATAAATATCCTCACATACATGATCTCTCTCATATGTTTTGCATCACATTACATTCCATAACGTTACATCCTACACATTAGAAAATGATCTAACCAACTGACGTATATACCCCTTTACAATCCATCATGCGTTATGTCAGCTTACAAAGATAAGTACAATATGAATATACATGTCGGCTCAATTACATAAATACATGAATATAAAAAACAATTGCCGATGCCGGATCTCCCAAATGATGTCTGCCTCCAATATCGATAACTTGAATATAAACCATGTCAGCCTGCATTGTCGGTAACCAAAGAAATTCTTCCAACCTGCCAGTGCCGGTGAAGTGTCTGCCGATACACAACTAAACCAAAATATGAAGTCAGAACATGTTGCCATGTTGCCATCAATGACAACATATTGAAACCAACCAATTGAGTGTCAATTGCCAACAATCTCCCCCTTTGGCATTGATGGCAACACTCATGTAAAAAATGATCATGGTTTCCATCTGTCGGTTTCATCATGAGCATGCTCCCCCTGAGATGAATATCTATCTGAACAAAATACTCCATACCTCTTGAATATTTTTCACCTATACTCCCCCTTTGACATCAATGCCAAAAATACTAAAAAATTGGGATGAAGAATGAAAGACTGTACAATGAATATGTTCCAAAATACCTTCCCGAAGCTGAATATATTTGAAAATTTCTGGATAGGGCTTCTCCAAAAGCTCTAGATAGGTATCCCAACTTGATTTGAAAGAGTTAGAAATAGATACAAGCCCGGTTAGCATATGGGCAAATGACTCTTTCTCATTAAGCTTTGCCGATGTGGGCTTACCAACCATATCTATACACTCCTTCTTATGTACACTTAATGAATCCAACCGAGGACTCACCAATCCTCTAAGACCTCTGGCTCTCCTTATGATTTTATCATTTTCCCTCTCAAGAGCTATAACCTGGGCTTCCAAAACAAAAATATGAGTATCTATAGATGTAGTCAATGAATGTGAACCATAAAAAGAATTGACAATACCTACAACATCCTCCTGAATATCCTTAATCCTTTTATCTGTCTTAGCTATGAGTAAACCTATGTTACAACATACTCTATAAATATTATTACACTGCCTTAATGCATTATCTATCAACTTCAACTTATCATTAATCTCCTTCTTCTTTGACTCAATCATCTGATCAAATGTAGCTCTCTTTGCCTGTGTAAACCTCTCCAGTTCCTGTCGGTTTGATATCTACTACAAAGATTGAAAGTCCTTTGAAATGTGCTTTGTGATTATCTTAAGCTTGTGATATGGGCTCGCTTCTTTGTCAAACTTGCACTCCGGGACAAGTCTATGTAAAATAGTGATAGACTAATAAATAACCCCTTTATCCATAGATCCTTCCTTCATCATTTTTTGTGCAACCATCATCATGATTTTAGTAGAACTCATCTCTGTTATGATTTTCTTTTCAACCTGCGAGCTGTCGATTGACAACAATGATGAAATCACTATTGGTTCCCTATCGGATTACCCCTTCTCCTCCTTTGATGGTTTAATTTTTATAGCTTCCTCACTTGCACCGGTGGCTTCCCCACTTGGTGCAGTCTCAGTAACTGTCGGTTCCTCCTTAGGAACTGTGTCCTCACCCTATACATTCTAATCCGGAGGACTGTTGTCCTCAACATTATTAGCCAGTACACTTGCAACCTTTACACTCTCTAATTTTGTTAGTATCTCAATATTTGCCTGTACATTAGTCTCTACTGGGGGCTCTATATCGAATATCTTAATGTTTTTCAAAATTGAGGGTGAAGTACCCACAATACCTTTACCTTTCCCTTCAACCAAGATATCCGTATTATCTATCTTGGGTTTTAGTGAAGTATAAAAACCACAGTTTTCTTCAAAGAACTTAACCCATGCCTTGTGTGTCTCTTTGACTATCTCATTGACCCTATCTAACATAAGACTTACTATTCTATGTTTGCTATGAAAAATATTTCTATTTGCAACCTCAAGTGTCTTGTCCATCTCCTCTTGAGTAATAGAAACACAAATAGATAACAATTTCTGAATCTTTATATGCCTATCTGCTTCCATTGCTGATAATGTTCTAGCATCTAATATGTCATATAACTGTGTCGGTATTTGGTTTTCAATTTCTAACAAGGATTTCTTATAAATATCCAAATACAACAAAACTGATCCTCAACTTCTCCCTATTCAACATCATCGAAATGCTCATATTAAAGATGCACATTCTTCAACATACCATCTTTAGTTATTTCATCAACTAATTTTGTACAAGTCTTTGGTGGAATGATAGTTACATTACTAGATACAAGTGCAAGATCGATGTCATCCTTCTTCTTCCTTCTTCTAGTACTGGATGGGGTTGTAGGTGTTTCTTTTGGTGCTCATTTCTATGTCGGTACCCTAATAGTAATTTTCCTAACTGATTGCTTCTTTGCTTCTACATTAGTCTCTTTAGTTTTCTTCCTCAATACCCCTTTGAATGCTAAGGGTGTGTCATCATAAGATCTATATTTTTCTGCAATTGGCTCAATGAATATTTCTGGCTCTTTCCTTTTTCTCCCTTTCTCTGGAACAACATCAATTAATGCCCTAATGTCCTGTGAAACCATTTCAACAAATTTACTTAGTTAGTGGATGAGCTTCCTGCTGGTGCAGGAGCAACCTTCTGTACTGGTTGAGTAATTGGTGCATTTCCATCTACTAATTGTTCTTTTGACTTCCTGATCCATCTTTGGGTATGATCTTGCTAGATTTCATTAACCTTCTCTTTTCCTTTCTCATTTGATCCATCATTACCAACTGATGGATTTCTACTTCTATAGAACTTAGCAATATGTCCAACCTCATTACATGCATAGCATGTAACATTGTTATTTTGAATTGCTTTGCTAAAACTGGTGTAATTTCTTGACCTGCATTGATTAGCCATATATCCAAATTTTTCACATGCATAACATTTAACATCCATTCTGCAATCTTCTATCTTATTACCATACTTATTGTATTTAGAGCATTGACTGGGAGCAGAATCAGGGTTTTGATTTTCTCTATTTCTACATTGCCTAGCGATGTGACTAAATTTATTACAAACAAAGAATCCACCATTAAATTTATAAGCATTAAATTGGCTTACCGGTTCCTTATGGTTTTGATATTCATTTGTAGTACCGGAACTCTAACCTTGTTCAAATCCAAGTCCACTAGAATCTCCATTCTGCCTTTGTCTTTTCAATAATTCAACTAGTTGTGCTGAACTAATCTTGAATTTTTCTTTATACTCACTTGCAATAGTCAGATTATCTCTCAGAATTATCATTTGTCTCTCAAGTTCTTGTTCATTACTCTGGGCTTGTACTAAATCATTTCTTAGCATATCATTTTCATGAACCAACCTTCCACATTCTTCAAATTTGTTTTTGAGAGATACAACAATATTTTCTTCCTTTTTCTTTTGGTCCTCAATCTCTTTAGACATCCTCATAGTTATATCTTGCATTTCATTCCTCATAACCATGTTCTCCTAACTTAGCTTCAAACATCTCTCATTATGTGCATCTTTCTCTTCATTATCCTTATTCTACAAAAATTCCTTCCTCCTAGCCTGAATAGATGACAGTCTGTCATGTAGGACAAGAATGAATTGACGAGAAAAATTCAATTCATCTTGTAACTTCAAGTTCTTCAACCTTTCAACATCATAATCTTCAAGTGCTACCTCAAGTTTCTTCTCCAAACTCATGTCCATGGATTGTGGATTCAGGATCTTCCTCAAGGTTTTAAACTTCCTCTGAGGCACAAGGCTCTAATACCAATTGTTGGAATCCAAGAACACTAAGAGGGGGGGGGGGGGGGGGGGTGGGTGAATCAGTGTTCTACTAGAACAATCAATTTTAACCTTATTAAAACATGCATTCACTAACTAGTATACCGGTACATATAGAATTGAAAGAAGTAAATCAACGAATAAGCCAATCACACAAATGAATACCATAACACACATAATTATACGTGGAAAACCTCAAAGAGGAAAAACTATAGTGGGATTTGTGACCCACAATATCAATCCACTACCCATATGAAGAGATATTACAAAATATAGGGGCCTGCACTTGCAGGAAGGCTTATAGCCTAGAGCACACTGCTCAATCACAAAAGGAGCCTCAATGACTACATACAAATCTAGACTACAATCCAGAGAAATGATTGAATTACAATGCTACCATCTTCTATGCCTAAATACAGTTTTGGTTAAGCTTTGACTGTTTTGGTTTGAAACCCTAAACCCTTACCAGAATAGCCTCTTACATAAATATCCTCACATACATGATCTCTCTCATATGTTTCAAATCACATTATATTCCATAAGCTTACATCCTACACATTACAAAATGATCTAACCAACTGTCCTATATACCCCTTTACAATCCATCATGCATTATGTCAGCTTACAAAGATGATTACAATATGCATATACATGTCGGCTCAATAACATAACTACATGATTATCAAAAACATTTGTTGATGCCCAATCTCCCAAATGACGTTGACCTCTAATACCGATAACCCAAATATAAATTGTGTTGGCCTGCATTGCCAGTAACCAAAGAAATCCTTCCAACCTACAGTGTCGGTGCCAGTGCCGGTGAAGTGTCTACTGGTACACAATTAAACCAAAATATGAAGCCAAAACATGTTGCCATGTTTCCATCAATGAAAACATATTGAAACCAACCAATTGAGTGTCAATTGCCAACATAGACATCTAAAAATGCACCTCTAATTCCTTTGTAACCCTCAATTTTGGCATGAAGGTCTTCCGCTGTAATATCTCCCAACAAGCTCACTACTGAAATTCTTCTACTTTTTTTTTTCTTATCACTTGGGATTTAGATTTTTTTGTTCTCGGCTGAAAATTAAAATAACAAACAACCTTCAAATGAGGCATTGGAATCCTCCTAGCTTCCACTTCCCATAGAGAGTCAAATATGGACATGCAAGTCCTCGATTGCATTTAATTTTTGTAACTCCTGGGCTCTATAATAGCTCTTGTAATCATTACAATAAATCCTCTAGTGCCCTATTAGACCCCCAACATGGGTGGGATGTGGGAAAAATCTCCTAAACAAATAAATACCATTCTGTAATTTATGTTGGCACTAGTATGAATTTATTTACATTTTGGCCTTTTTAACACATTAAAATTTATATTTTTCAAATCACCAAAATGCAAAGTTTACACCAATAAATAAAATATAAAATACATTAATTTATCCCTATTTTCACCATATAATAACATTAAAACCACAAACTACCCAATTACAAGGATAAACAAGTTTTCTTATGCTGAGAGGGTGCCCTAATCAAGCACCCAAAAACTGCCTAGACTTGAAAAATCACAAAGGAAAAGAAACATAAAATAAAATAGTTTTTGTTAGTGCAATATCATCATACACCCATGGATGATCCTGCATCAAGCACCCTAGGTAAGGAGAAATGTTTCATGAGATGGAGACTCATGAGTATTTAAAAATATGGTTCTTCTCTTTGATCCATCTTTCTTTTTTATATTCTTGATTTTTCTTCTTCTTCACTTTGCTCTAAATTCTTCTTTTTCTTCCCTTCATCTTTCTCTCTTTCTTCTTCTCATAAATATAATTTTGTTACAACTTAAAATTTTCCATGTCTTATTTTCACATTCTACTTTATTATCTCTAACTCTTGCATGCAAATTGATGTAGGAGCATCCCTGGTTCTTGACAATCTTGCATCAACCAAAAATATTTACATTTGAGTTTGTTTTTTGTTTAGTTTTGCCTTGCAGTTTCAACATTCTATTCTACATTTTGTTGCATTTCTTCATCAGATCTTGTGGAGCTGGATTTTTTTTGTGAACATGTTCATCTACCTTATCCTAGGTCCATGGGTCATTTGGATATTTTTTGGCATGTTATCGCTTCTAGAATGTGGGACAGTTTTTTGGACCTGTGCATCGGAGCCTCTTGGACCTATTTGCTAATGGAGAATCTTATGAATCATTTTCATAGCTTGCAGAGCCTGATTTTGTATCCTCTAATGTTCCTTGGTTCATGACCGAACTTCCCCTGGGTCTACACATCATCCTATGTTGTTTCCGGAGGAATTCTTTTGGCAGATGCTGACTTAGTTGTTCTTCACGTTACATATTTATCATTGGCAATTGTATCTTGGGCTGACGTGGATCATCCTAGAGCTATGAATATCATATAAATTGATGTAATTAAGCCTATGGAAGACAAATCTTTATATATAGAAGAATAATTAGAAGATTAGGAGGTCCAAAGTTGGCTCACATTCTTGCTTGATCTTGGATACTATATTTTGAGCATGTTTGTAATTAGACTTATGTACCGAACTAGATAGCCTACATGTTGCCAGCCAATTTGTATTTGAATTCCATGATATAATTATATTGCCATAAAATTGCGACCCTAGAAATTTTAACCACATTTGAGGTCCTCACCTTAGTGACAACATCTTCCTTCCCAATTGAGACTTCTCTCTGCATCTTCACCTTGAACCCTTCCTGTTTGAGCCCTGAGATGGCCTTAGGACCCTGTCTGGCCCCCAAGATAGGGTAGGAAAAAGGCATGGTGCCCCTTTCCCCTAGGACAGGGGCATGGTACCCTTTTCCCCCCCTCTTAGGGTGATCCCAAGATAGGTCCCTTTGGTCCTATTTGCATTTCAGGATTCTGAACTTCCCTGATGTCGACCTTTTTTGGGATGAATTGATCCTCTCAGGCATGTAAAAAATGGAGTTGGTCCTCTCATTTGTATATACATGAATGGGAAATATATGGAAGAGACAAAGGAATAAATATACACAATAGGTGAATTTCAATCATTCAAGTCTTCAAGCATCCGTCAAGTCTTCTTCGCCATGTGTCTTCTTCATTCATCTATTGGAGCAAAGTTTACAATATTCATTTGTAAGAATATGTGTACATTATGGTTTTGTCATTTTACATTCCATTTCATACAACATTTGTGATTACATTCAAGAAGAAAAGCAACCATCATCAACAAATTGCAGATCTACAATGTATACATTTCCATTGTTTACATTCAAGAATTTACAATTACTTTCTTTGAAGGTTGATTCCTCAACCGAGGTTTGACTAATGTACACCCATACCCATGACCCCTCTTCCCCTATTTTCTATGTGTAGGTTGTAAGTACGCAACTGTATTTGTAGGTTTGGGCTTCATTTGCAGAGATGGAAGAACTCGTTTCGTTTCGCGGATTTTTCGGAGGATCGTGGACACTTTCAACACGGTCCCAACAAATTTTTCTCAAATTCGCAAGGCAGATCCATATTAGTATAGATATCTCATATCCGAAGTTACAACGTGATCCCGAACTGGTAGCCCCTCATTTCACTAGTTTTATCTCTCTTTCCTATATAGTCAACAAGTCAACTTTCTCATTTACAAAAGAGGGTAAATCATACTTCAACCCTTGCAATCCACTTGGAATTCACATCCTTGTTTCCCTTGGATTTGGATCTAGTGGATTCAAGCCCCTATTTTGAATGTAAAGTCCTTCCAAGTGAAAATCATCCTCGTGGCTTCCTTTCTCTTTGCTTGGTGGGGAGTCACTAGGATCAAATTTTCCACTTTACATTTTGGTGAACCTGACCTCTTACATATTAATTCTGAATTCTCATTATTAGAGCTGATTAAGTGCAATTTGAATTTCAAAATTTCATTTCCAAGTTTGATCTATTTCCAATTTTTAGAGGTTAATTGCATTGAAACCCTAATTGTTCATTTTGTGAATATTAAGCTTGTGAAGTGCAAAATTTTAATTGCTTGTTTCAGATCTGGTTTTTATTTCAAAATTGCAATTCAAATCTGCCTTTTTATTCTAAAAATTCAGTGGTTAAACAACAAAACCCTAATTTTTAAAATCCTTTTATTTTCGACCTTTGACTGCCAATTTGCCTGACCTAGACATCTCCAAATCAACTATTTTTTAGGATTCTGTAATAAAATCATAATATCTATCATCCCTAAAAATTTAGAAAAAAGTTGGTCGGACCATGTGCACTTTCAACATGGTCCCTGACTTTTTCCTCAAAATTTCGGGAGATGGAATTGATTGTATTTTTCTGCTTAAATCTAGAAAATTGACGTACTTTATCAATTTTAACACCTCCTAAGGTTGAACACAAATTCAAATTTCATCAAATTCAAAATTTAAATTAATATTCATAAAGAGGTCTTAATTTTAGATTTTCTTTTCCAGCAAATTACGATTTTCATTAAGATCTTTTCAATGACAATTAATAAATTAGATTTACTTTCTCTATCGCATATGATTACATTGATTTTTGCATATATTTACTACAATCATTTGTCAGATAAGAGTTTATTTCATTTCCTGTTGCTTCTCTTTATTCATAGCACTTGGTCATATTGTGTTGTTAGGATTTCCAAATTATTTTCTTTTCAATTAGATCTCAAAGCTTTCATGTATCATTTATGTTGCATTATAGTGATGTTGTTAACAAAATTCATTTCCTATGTTAATCACCTTAAAGCTTTTGTAGATCCTAAACCTAAAGATCCTAACCCTTGTACCTCTCCTAGGGTATCTTGTGTGGATGAGATGATACATCATGCTTTAACCAATGCTCTCTTTAAATGAGTGAAAGCATTGGAAAGTGATAAGGACCCATCTTCTTCTACACATACCCTTGAGCAAGGGGCAAAATCAAAACATTAACATTCTTACATCTTTAGATCCTCGTTAGTCTCCTAAGACCTATCTTCAACATAAAAGTATATGTAGGGAGGATGATGTCATGCATTTTATTCATGATCTTTCCCCTTGCATAGAAATAAATAAAAATGATCTTCTAGATGATGAAGATGCTCATCCCCAATCCCCCACAAAGGATAATCTTGATAAAGGAAAGGAGATTGTCATTTCACATGATCTTCATTCTTCATTTACAAATCCTTTTCTTCCCCATTATATATCAGATTTCTAAGAAATTCATGATCCTATTCCTCCATCTAGTCAATTGCAACATTATTATAGTTTTGGCTTTCATATAATCACAAAACAAGGTTTTATAGGACAAGGAATTGGGAAATTTGAGCAAGGAATTTGTGTCCCTATAAATCTTCTTACACAAACTACTACAAAAAGCCTAGGAAATGATGCCCCTCTTTCTATGGATGAACTCCTAAGGCTCCAATTTTTTAAAAATTATCTTAAAAGACAACAAATCAAAAGAGCCCACAATAACACTTCTTCTTTAAAATATCCTTTTTGTTAATTTCATCAAACCCAGGACCATAATGCTGATGATTGCCTTAATTTTCAAAAATCTATTCAATATGGCATAGATAGTGGCAAAATTAGAATTGTGGATGATAAACCTCCTTCTTCTACTAATTCTTCTCTTTATGTGAAGACGATATCTATCACCCTGAAAGATTGGCTGTAAGAATCTATTAGAGATTGAAGTATGATAAGAACATTTCCTTTCCTGTTCAAAATAAAAACAAGAATCTTAAGCTAGTGAAAGGTATTGAATATTGCATTTTTCATGATTCACATTCACACTCTCTTGGGAAATGTTATGCATTTAAATTTTTTTGTTCAAAAGCAATATGACCTTGCACAAATAGATCTATTTATCTTCCTTGACATCAAAATAGTGCCTTAGCACTTCTTTTCTCTTCATTTTTCTCCTCAACCTTATCACATAAATAGTCAACTTAGTTGGGGGATTTTTTATCATTTGTGGTGGTGTTGTTTCAACTTTACATACTTTGGGGAAACAACATTAAGTTCATTTTTCCTCATTCTTTCTATATATTCATCTCTATCTTGGTGTATTATTAATTATTAGATCTCTTTTCTTGCATAAGAATCATTCCTATGTGAGCATATAATTGTTCTTGGGTTTTCATCTTTGCTTACGAGAAGTTTCTTTAATGAATATTCCCTTCTTCTCTTTTCTTCATTCTCTTGAAAACTTACCTCTTTTATGGCCTCAATTATTAGCAAGCAAGATATGCCCCTTGGCATGGAATGATATCTTGAGAAGTATGTATCCCTTCCTTGCAAGGATTTGTTCCACTGGGAAGGTATATCATTTTCCAATACTAACCATTAGAAGATGTGTAATGTTTCTCTTTGTCTTCCTCACTTGGGGGGCAAGGATTTTCCCTCCTTTCTCTTTCTTCCCTTTCATCTCATGTATCATTGTTTCCTTTAGGCCTTGAATGTTTCATATGTGATTATCATTTCTTACAATGGTATGTTTTTTATGATTAATCCGGAATCCCCCTTGAGGAATATGCCATGATTTTCTCTCTTTCTTTCAAATATTACCACTTCTTGAGACATGTATTTTACATATACTAATGTGTTTCCTTCCATGCATTCATGAAAGTACATTGTGCATTTGATTATGTTTAATCTCTCTCTAGAAGATTATGTAAGCTCTTCTCATTGTCCCTACACTTGGGGGGCAATTATTTCTCTCTCTCTCTCTCTCTCTCTCTCTCTCTAAGGACCCACTCCTTCCTATGTTGTGGATGGTGTGAGTTTTATTACTTGATGTCATTCCTTGTGTGGAAGAATTGTTGTTCACTCAAGGGTTCTCTCTTATACAAGAGGTGTAAGTCCTTGACTACAATCTCTATCACACTTGGTAATATACATCTATAATAAATTCACCTATCCCCATTGGGATAAAAGTGAGTCATCCTTCATCAATAATACCTTTCACCTAGCAATAAGAGGAAGGATTGAATTGTTGTTCTCTTTTGCACTTCATTCTAGAAGATGTTATATTTGTCTAAGACAACTCCTCTTGGGGGTAGATGTATTTTGAACAAAGATCTCTTCTCCTCCAAGGATCTCCTTTACACTTACAACAAGATATCTCTTTTTCAACTATCTTAACCAAGTTTGAAGAAGTATTCCCTCTCTTGCTTGGATTTATGATATTGTTGCATAGAGGATATCTACTTTATGATGAAGGTAGGTATCCTTGTTCTACTTTCCTTAAGATATCAACACCAACCTATGGTGACATCTTAAGGGGGGGGGCACCCACACCACTCATTTGTACTATACTTCTCTCATGCATTGTATAGTGGGTCATTCTTAGAACTAGAGCATAGACTATTATAGCGATATGTCATCACTTTTTCCTTGTACAGTGGGTCATTCATGGAACTAGAGCACAAACTCTTAGAGCGAGATGTCGTCACTTTTTCCTTGTATAGTGGGTCATTATCAAAACTAGAGCACATACTCTTTGAGTGAGATCACACCACTTTTTCTTATGCAGGGTGATTATTCTCAGAACCAGAGCACAAACTCTTAGAGCTAGATGTCACACCTTTCTTGACACTTGTACTATACATTCTATACAAGTTGTAGCGTACTCAAGCATAGACTCCTATGGGGCACTTCAAACCTCACTTGCACACACACACACACACACACTTGATGTGGGGTGGAATTAATAGTGTTCTCACTCTCCTCCCTTACATTTATCACCTACACAGACTCTGGGGGCTAGATTTCCATGTCCTTCTCTCCATGGATCACCTAGTTTTAGGGGTGAGATGTCCATGGTTTCTCTCTTATTCGCCTTTCTTCTCATGGATCACCAAAGTGTGTATTCTTGTCTTCTCTCTCCTTCCTCATGAACCCATAGTTTTTCTATTGATGGTTCATGGATGATGTCATATTTTTTCTTTTATGTGATCACTTGTGTTAATGTGATGGCATTTGTCTTTGTGTCCTGATTAGTTGTTGAGACATCTGAGTATCAAGATCTCTTCAGCTAGTTGGTTTGTTATTTTTGGTCTTGTATTTGTTGTGTGTCTTTTGCCCTTTGTTTTTGTTTTGTGTGTCTTGTTCCTTTTTGTTTTGTGTGCTCTTGCATATGTTTGAGTGAGTTAAGATCTAAAGATTTGGTGGATTTGCTCCTCAATATTAGTGACATCTTATACTTCTTGTGGTATTGCTCTGCATCTCTCATCTTCATCTCCATTTCTTCTACTTTACCGATAGTATTGGCATAGGCCATACTCCCACTAAAGTGGGGGCTAAATGTAGTGTCATAAAATTATGACCCTAGTAATTTTAACCATATTTGTGGTCCTCACCTTAGCGACAACATCTTCCTTCCCAACTAAGACTTCTCTCTGCATCTTCACCTTAAACCCTTCTTATTTGAGCCTTGAGATGGCCTCAAGACCTTGTCTAACCCCCAAGATAGGGAAGGACATGGGAGTGGTGCCCCTATCCCCCCTTCTTAGGGTGGTCCCAAGATAGGTCCCTTGGGTCCTATCTGCATTTTGAGATTCTGAACTTCCTCGATGTCGGCCTTTGGTGGGATGAATTGATCCTCTGGGCATGTATAAAAGGGAGTTGGTCCTCTCTTTTTCATATACATGAATGGGTGATATACAAAAGAGATGAAGGAAGAAATATACACTATAGCGAAGTTCAAGATTCAAGTCTTCAAGCATCCATCAAGTCTTCTTTTCCATGTGTCTTCTTCATTCATCCATTGGAGCAACATTTACAATATTCATTTGCAAGCATATGTGTGTGTTAGGGTTTTATCATGTTACATGCCATTTCATGCAACATTTGTGATTACATTCAAGAAGCAAAGCAATGATCATCAACAAATTGCAGATATATGAGGTATATATTTCCATTATTTACATTTAAGAATTTACAATTACTTTCATTCAAGATTGATTCCTCAATCAGGGTTTGACTGAGGAAAACCCCTACCCACAACCCTTCTTCCCCTCTTTTCTATGTGTAGGTTTCCTTTACACAATTGTAATTGTAGGTTTGGGCTTCATTTGCAGAGATGGAAGGACCCTTTTTGTTTCGCTGATTTTAGGACGACAGTGGACACTTTCAACACAGTCCCGACAAATTTTCATCAAATTAGTAGGGAAGATCTGTATCACTCTAGATATCTCAGATCCGAAGTTACAATGCCATCCCGAACCAGTAGCCCCTCATTTCACTCATTTTATCTCTCTTTCCTACATAGTCAACAAGTTAACTTTCTCATTTACAAAAGAGGGTAAATCACACTTCAACCTTTGAAATCCACTTGGAATTAACATCCTCATTTCCCTTGGATTTGGATCTAGTGGATTCAATCCCCTCTTTTGAATGTAAATTCTTTCCAAGTGAAAATCATTCTAGTGGTTTCCTTTCTCTTTCCTAGGTGGGGAGTCACTAGGATCCAATTTTATACTTTACAATAATATAAGTTTGATTATGTGTTGCCTCCATCACATTGAGTTTCTTTTGTTGTGTTTACTCTTGTGACATGGTCCAAACTCTTCTCCTTGAGGACTCTCCTTCCATGACTGCACCACAAATCAACATTACCAATCTCATAGAAATCAATGAATTATATTTTCTCATCTTCTTCACTAGTTTCCTCTTCACTCTTTTCATTTAATATGTTAACAAAATGAGTAAAGTATTGCTTCAAATCATATTGAAACCTATTGTTTTTGTAGCTAACCACTCCTTTTTCTCCACATTCTTTCACCGTTTCACTCAAACAGAAGTCATCCTTGACAAAATTTGAGAAATTAGTAATTACCTTTTCATTCTCCTCTTTCTCCATTGTTGCAACATCCTTCTCATATTTCTCATATTCCTCCATATTAAACTTATCATATACATTTAAATTAAATTCATTAAAGAATTCACAAAAATCAAATTTTACCCCATCATTCACCATGGTGACTTTCACTCAAACAAAAGTCATCCTTTGAAAAAATTTGAGAAATTGGTAATTACCTTTTCATTCCACTCTTTCTCTACTACTACAACATCCTTCAATTATTTCTCATATTCCTCTATCTTAACCTTGTCATATTGGTGCACTCACCAACTACGAGGGACATCAAAGAGATCAGTCTAGATCAGTCAGCAAGAGTAAACACAATAGAAACACAATGACATAATGGAGGCAATTCAGAGTAGATTGAATTATATCATGAAAATTGATTACATCCAACCAGTAACAACCAGGTTATAGTAACTAGTTCACAGGCTTGCTAAAACATGCTAAAAAATAAATAATAGGTCACAACCAGGACCTCAAACTTAAGATTTTGCTTCTATGTTTTGTCTAACTCCTTTGATATATTATAATGCTCTATTACAATGATTTATATGATCCAAGGGGATCCAGTTGGCCCAAAAAGGGATCAAAACCTGAAGAACAAGACCTAACATGTAAATCCATCAAGGTTGGCCTCCAACAAAGAAAATCCTCCAAAAAATCCAAAGGGTGAAGTGAGAATAAAAGGGAAGGTTGGCCACACACCAAGGAACAATGGAATCAATACTTAGGGCTTTGCAAGCTACATAAAGGATCTAGTAGATCACCAATATAAATAGGTGCAAGCAACCGGCAACAAAAAACTATCTCAGAAACCGGTAGCGATAACTTTCTAGAAAATGATCCAAATTCTCTATGGTTTGGGAATAAGGAAGATGATCAAGTCTTCAAGACAAATATAACTCCAAAGGTTCTAGTGAGCCAAATATAGGAAACATAAAAAGAAATGTTGAAACTGCAAATAGAAAGAAAAACATAAAGAAAATATTTTTTGTTGATGCAAGATTGCCATGAACTGAGGATGCTCCTGCATTAGACATCTGAGGTTGTTAAAAAAAAAAGTGTCCCTCTCACTTTGTTGGGGTTAGAGGAAAACCAAGGTAGTCTACCTCTACCTGTGAAATCCTAGATGAATCTTTAACTATTTTTTCCTTACACTTCACAAGATACTCCCTATACTTACTGCTTCGGGTACTACACCCAATCCTACTATCCAAAATGTCTTCAATCTGATGTAGTTCCTTTTGGGGAAACTATTTCTTTAAGTCCTCACTGAATTCTGGTTCATGATATTGATGAAGATATGCAATATTAAACACAGGTGAAATACTCAGACTATCTGGTAACTCCACTTCATATGCATTTCCAGAATTGAACTTTCTAAAAATCTTGCAAGGTCCAAACTTTCTCATCTGCAACTTGTTATAAGTTCCAATTGGGAATCTTTCTTTTCTTAGATACACCATCACTTCATCACCAACTTAAAATTCTTTATGTCTTCTCTTCTTTTCTACTTTCTCCTTATACTTGTTGTTCATGTCCTCCAAATGTTGCTTAACTTGAATATGTAAGTCCTTCATGTGATCTGCAAATTCTTCTGGTTCTAAACTTCTCCAATCTTCACTGCTAATATCTCTTAATTTAGATATACTTCTAGGATGTACTTCGGTAACAATCTCAAAAGCTATTCTTCTAGTACTCCCATTTATTGAATTATTATAGGTGAACTCTTCTTGTGCAAGAATCAAATCCTAACTTCCACTTTTGTCTCCAACTAAACATCTTAATAAATTTCCCAAGCTCCGGTTAACTACTTTTATCTGTCCATCAGTCTGTGGATAAAAAGTAGAACTAAACTTGAAATTTTTCTTCATCTTCTTCCAAAGTGTTCTCCAAAAATAACCAACAAACTTAGTGTCTCTATCTAAAACTATGCTCTTAGGTAATCCATGCAATCTCACTACTTCCTTGAAAAATAGGTCTGCTACATGTAATGCATTTGATGTCTTCTTACAAGGTATGAAATGAGCCATCTTTGAGAATCTATCTACTACCAAAAATATGTAATCATTTCCTCTCTGTGTTTTAGGTAACCCAAGTATGAAATCCAGGCTTATATCCTCCCAAGGTCTTACCAGTACTGTCAAAGGTTTATACAATCCCACATTCTCATTACTACCCTTTGCAACTTGACAAAATCTGCAACTTTGCACATATTTCCTAACATCCTTATGAATCTGGGGCCAAAAGTAAAGCCCACTCACCAATGCTATTGTTTTGTCAACACCAAAGTGACTGAATGATCCTCCACTATGTTTCCCATTTATCAGATTCTCCCTCATAGAACTCTTAGGTATGCACAACTGAACTCCTCTAGATAATATCCCATCCTGAATGAAGTAATCCAACCACTTGCTTCTATCTACCGTAACTGGTTTTGTACATGCTCTCCAAGGTTCTACAAAATCCAGGTCATCATCATACAAGGTCTTCAATTCCTAAAATTCTAATACTGTTACTCTCATCAATGTCAGCAAATTCCTTCTCCTACTCAATGCATCAACAACTTTGTTAGATTTCCCACTTCTACGCTTCAACACAAAGGTGTAACTCTACAAAAATTCTACCCATCTCATATGTCTCTTATTTAACTTACTCTAACTATTCAAATACTACAAAGCTTGATGATCCATATACAACACAAAATCCTTAGGCAATAGGTAATGACTCCATTTCTTCAAGGCTTGACTCAAGACTACTCCTATTGTTGTTCCACTTGCATCACAATCCACTTGAAATACTTTATTGAAATCTGGTAAAGCTAACGCAGGCTGCTCAATCACTTTCTACTTCAACAATTCAAAATTTTTGTTTGCTTCAGTGGTCCACTTGAATTCCTTCTGATCTCCCCTTATTGTCTCAGTCATAGGGTTACAAACTGAACAAATTTTTTTGATGAACTTCTGGTAGAAACTAGCCAATCCATGAAATGATCTTTCTGGTGTACGCCACTCAAAAAATTGCTTTTAATTTCTCAGGGTACATCTTCAAACCATCTTTAGATATCACAAATCCTAAATAGATTAACTCCTCCTTCATGAAAGTAAACTTCTTAATATTTATCAAAAAAAATTCTTCTCTCAACCTCTCATTCATCAACCTCATGAAAGTACTCGGGTGAACTCACAAAGCTGGTTCCCACTTTTTGGTATGTCCTGATTTTTGCTGAAATCATACATTTTTTAGAAAATATAATGATTTAAGCTTTAAGAGGTCCCATTTTAAGTAATTAATTGAAGAGAGTTAAATCAAAGGCTCCTAGATCAAAATTTCTTGGATAGAACCTCTCTACTTCTAAATCATACTTGCAATGGAGTCTCCTTTGCATCTATCAAATGCTGATAAAAAACCAATTTTACATTAGCTTTTGGGGGGATCAAATTAATTCATTTAAAAGTTGTCTTTTTAAAAGTATTTAGTCCTTATTATAAGCTTTCCAAATAGTATAACTTTTAATATATTTAATTTCATTAATATTATTTTATTTTATTTCTTATGAATGTAGGTTTTTCACCAAACATGAAATTCTTTGTTCAATGCATTGGGAAAAATAGTAAACTAATTCAAAAAAATTCAAAAAAATATCTATGCCCTAGGTACTGATGTTTTCTTTCTAACAAAAAAAAGAAAATTGAATTTTGATATATATAGAACAAGTTATGTGTTCAAACGTACACCTATATCTAAATTATAATTAGTCAAACTTCAAAACATAATAAAATGAAAAATATTCAACATATCACTATCAAACCAACTGCATGCCCTGGGTATTGATGTTACAAACCAAAATTCAAAAGAATTAAGTTTTTATCATTTATAGAAAAAAAATTATGCGTTTCGGGATACACATCACTCTTAAAAAATGTTGTTTGCTGTAAAAAATTACTTTTTGAGGGAGATGGAAAAATCAATAAAATTTTATTCAAACAAATTTGAAAAAAATGTATTTAGAATCTACAAACAAGATGTTAAAAATCACTAGTTTATATCATCTTCAAATTCTTAACGGTTTAAAAGTTATAGGTGTCGGAAAGTGAAGGTTTTTTTCAAAATATTCATATTAGTGTCAAAGTTGGTCAAAAAGTGGGAACCAGTATTGTGAGTTCACCCACTCGATGCATTAGTTAACCCAAAAGGCATCACCAACCACTCATACAGTCCTTTATTTATCTTAAATATTGTCTTCCACTTGTCTCCTTCTCTGATCTTGATCTGATGATATTGACTCTTCAAGTCTATCTTTGTAAAGTACTTGGCTCCACTCAAACAATCCATTATGCCATCCATCCTAGGCAAGGGAAACCGATATTTCACTATGATCTTGTTTATTGCTCTGGAATTGGTACACATCCTCCATTCTGCATTCTTCTTAGGTTGTAATACTTTTGGTATTGCACAAGGGCTCAAACTTTCTCTGATCAAACCTTTCTTCAACAAGTCTTGCACTTGTCTATTCAACTCTTCATTCTTTACCAGTGTCATTCGGTGTGCAGCTTTGTTAGGCAAACTAGCTCCAGGAACCAAGGCCATGCAATGACTGATACTTCTCATAGGTGGTAATCCATCAGACACATTATCTGAAATGATGTCTTCATATCCTGTCAACAAATCTTTTGTCTCTTCCGGTTCTTCTTCTTCATGCTCTAGATTCTCAGTCTTCTTAGGACCTAGGAAAAAACACACATTCTCATGTCTCGGTCCATCTAGAAATTTCCTTCCACCCACCAAACAAATTCTATCATTTATACAAACTTCATTCTTCAAAGGTTCCTCCAAGGGTAACAAGGTTCTCTTCACCCCATTGGCCATGATAGTGTATGTATTTTTCCTCCCATCATGTATTGTCTGTCTATCAAAATGCCAAGGTCTACCCAACAAAAGGTGAAAAATATCCATAGGCATAATATCACACAAAACTTCATCATGATAATTCCCAATTTTCAATTTCACCAAACATTGCTCACTTACGAACAACTTATGATCATCTTGAATCCATGCTATTTGATAAGGCTTAGGGTGTTTCAATGTTTCCAAATTCAACTTATTCACCATCTCTTCTGAAACAAGATTATCTGAATTACCACTATCAATGACAACTTTACAATACTTACCAGATACCTTACATCTGGTCTTGAACATATTCTTCCTCTGCAAGGGATCTTCATCTCTCCACCACTACTATTCTTGTGGTATTCTCTATCTTCTTACACTCGAAAGCACGATGTCCTTCTCCTCCATATTTATAACAAGTTCCTCTAAACATTCTCTTATCTTATCTTCTGTCATTTTTTCCAAAATTCTCATTCTAGTAGCCATCTGGTTCTCTCCTCCGGTAGAAATTTCTATCATCCTTCTGGTATGAATTACCTTCTTTGCTCACTTCCTTGTCCTTGTTCTGATTTGTACAGGTTCCTCTAGCTTTGGTATATCTTCTTCCTCCTTGAAATATTCCTCCAAAAAAACTTCCACCTCTACCTCTCTGCCTTTGCTCATGTCTTTTCTTTAGCTTGTCTTATGCTTTCAGGGCATACTGGTAAGCTTCTTTAACACTCTACAATTTGATCAAACTGATTTCATCTTGTATAGATACCCGCAATTCATTCAAATATCTTGCAACTTGTTCAATTTAATCATCAACATGTTTGAATCTGATATTCAACTTGTAAAATGCTTCGGTGTACTCCTTCACAGTAGATTCCTTCTATCTCAAATTCTGTAATTTTTAGAACAAATTTACTTGATAATTAGCTGGCATAAATTTTGATTTTAACTTAGCAACCATCCGATCCCATGTCTTGATCTTCTCTTTACCTTTTCTCTATCTGTCAACTTGCAAATGCTCCCACCAAAGAGATGCATGACCTTTCAACTAGGTACAGGCATATTTCACCTTCCTTTCTTTTACAGTGTTTTCAAAATCAAAATATTTCTCCATCTTCGAGATCCAATCCATCAATTCATTTGAATCCAACTTCCCATCATATTCTGGTGGGAAAATGAAGTTTAGTATTCACCCTACTCAAAACCCTCAAAAACCTTTCTTCATCTGGATCAACCATCAGTGGTTTTACTTATTTTGTCAGGGCTTTTTCTCCTTCATCTTCACTTACATCTTCAATATGTCAACCTCTTCTCTAGGCTATCTCAATGGCTTCCAACTAGGCTATAATTCCTCACAACATTTCTATCACAATAGGGTCTGAATTCCCATGCACTTGACCATTCCTATTTCCTCTTCACACTATCTTTACGCTAGTCCTCTGCAACTGTAGGTTGGATCCACAATCCACCACCCTACAACAAAAATCTCTCAAGACAATGCAATCTCCAGAACAAAAGCTTGCTCTAATACCACTTGGTGTAGTCACCGACTAGGAGGGAGCTCAAAGAGATTAGTCCAGACTAGTCAGCAAGAGTAAACACAATGGAAACACAAGGACATGATAGAGGCAATGTTGTACAAATTGAATTATATCATGAAAGCTGATTACAACCAACTGGTAATAGCCGGGTTATAGTAACCAGGTGCAGTCACTGGATAGGAGGGACCTCAAAGAGATCAGTCCAGACTGGTCAGAAAGAGTAAAGAAAATGGAAACATAAGGACATGATTGAGGCAATACAAAACAGATTGAATTATATCATGAAAATTGATTACAACCAATCGGTAACAACTGGGTTATAGTAACCCTCTCACAGGCCTGCTAAAACATGCTAAAAAATATAGAACATGTCACAACTGGGACCTCAAACTTAAGATTTCTCTTTTATGTTATGTCTAACTCATTCGATACATTCTAATGCTCTATTACAATGATTTATATGATCCAAGGGAATCCGGTTGACCTAGAAAGGGATCAAAACCTGAAGAACAAGACCTAACATGTAAAACCAACAAGGTCAGCCTCCAACAAAGAAAATCCTCAAAAAAATCCAAAGGACAAAGTGAGAATCAAATGGAAGCTTGGCCACACACCAAGGAACAACAAAATCAATGCTCAGGGCTTTGTAAGCTATAGAAAGGATCTGATAGATCACCAATGCAAATAGGTCAAGGCAACTGGTAACAAAAAACTATCTCATAAATGGGTAGCGATAACATGCCGAAAAATGATCCAAATGCTTCTTGGTTTGGGAATAAGGAAGAAGATAAAGTCTTCAAGAAAAATCCAACTCTGTAGGTTCTGGTGAGCCAAATTTGGGAAACACAGAAAGAAATGTTGAAACTATAAACAAAAAGAAAAACATAAAGAGAATGTTTTTGGTTGATGCAAGATTGCCATGAATCGGGAATTTTCCTGCATCACATATACATGTAAATTAAAATCATCAAAGAATTCACAATTTTTTTTTTTTACCTTATCATTCACTTTGGTGACTTCTACTCCACTAGGTGTCAAGGCAAGCCACTCTCTAGCAACTGTTGTAGTCTACATTAGTAAGTCATCTTCTTTTCTTTTCTTTGTTGCCCCTTAACTCTTGTCATTCATCTTCCTCTCTACATACCCTTAACATTGTTTTAAATTTTGCACTATCTCCATGTCTTCCATAAGAATAAACTCTCAACTTCATTTTTCTTCATCTTTCTAACTTCACCATTACCTTTTTCAATAATACTACTCTTTTCATTCATCTTCACATCCACAAACTCATCAAATTATTTTTCATCTTTACTTTCACATGTAAAGATAATAAGCATGTGTGATTTATAAAAATATTACCTATAATAGTGTTGTTAAGAAGATGGATGAAAAGCTACAACATGAAAATCATTCTTTTCATCATTTCCTCCTTTATGCTCTTGCAAGAGGATCTCATCATCAATACCATGTGTCTCATTTTCTTACTTCTCTTTTTACTGCAAACAAAATACCACAAGGATTATACAAATTAAATTTTATTAATGTGTCTTTCTCCTCAAACTTCTTTGACACTTCTTAAAACAATTTCTCTATCTTCCCTATCTCCTCTCACGATAGGAGATCTTTTTCATTTTCATCTATTTATTTATCAAACTTAGGTTTCTCATAGTTCAATTTATCTTCCCTTCTCTCTTTCTTTCTCCATTCATTTCTTTCCTTTACTTATTTTATTTTATTAATAACTTTTTGGGTTGCTCCCACATGCCCTTATTTCCACATCCCTTCCATCAAAGGGCTACAAGTCTACATTTTATCTTTCTTCTTTTTGTTGTCCCCTTTTCCAAATATTTATTTTGCGTCTTCTATCTTCTCATTTGCTACCACATACTTTGTCACTTCCTCTTACCTATCCTGCAATGTAGTCATAACATATCTCTTTCCATCTTTTACTATCATGTAACTATTATTTCTACCATTATACATAACTTATCTATCCCAAATCCAAGGTCAAACCAAAAGAACATGACATTCATCCATAGGTGTTACATCACACATAATCTCTTCTCTATAATTTTAATATGAAAATTAACAACACATTACTCACTTACCCAAATTTTATCATATCCTTGCAAACATAATTTATAATAAGGGTTAGGATGCTTCTTTGTCTCCAATTTCAAATTCTCAACCATTTCTAAAGATACCAAATTATTTGTACAATTGTTGTCCATGATCACCATGCAACATTTTTCACTTGACTTGCATATAGTTAAAAATATATTACTCCTCTGGAAGGGCTCCTGCCTCTCTGAGGGTTAAAAAATACTTTCCTCATCATTAATCATTCTCTTTGTCCTAGACATTTTGTCAAACACTTTCCTCACACTCTTAATCTCAACATGTCTCCCAAAAAACAACCTACTCTAATACCATTTAATGCAATTCAAGAACTGAGAATCCTTAAAGGATTATCAATTGTTGAACCAAAGAAAATCAAACTCCTCATCCTTTTAAAATTATGTTGTGTAAATATAAAACAAGAATAATAATTCATAAAAAAAATTTAAATCTAATAAACACACTTGTTGGAATTACTTGTATTAAAATTTTATCTAAAATTGATACAATCAGAACAAGCTATAGGAGGCAATTACAAGCCATCTCCCAAACTAAGAAAAATCAATCTTTAATCCTCTCTAAATTTCTAATCAAATAACTCCAAACTAGTTATAGATATCTAAAAATGCTCGTTTGAATCCTTTGTAATCCTGAATTTTGGCATTGAGATCTTCCTTTGCAATCTCTCCTTGCAACCTCACTATTGAAACCCTTCTTTTGATTTTCCTTTTCTTAGCACTTGGACATTGGATTTTTATATTCTTGTCTATAAATTAAAATAAAAAATAGGTCCCAAATGAGGTGTATGAATATTCTTCGCTTCCACTTCCTACAAATATTCAAATCTTGAAATGTAACTCCCCAATTGCATTTAATTTTTGTAACTTCTGAGCTCTATGATAGCTCTTATAATCATTCCAATAACTCATCTAGTGCCCAATTCAACCCCCAATATGGGTAGAACTTGGGAAAAATCTCCCAAACAACTAAACTATATCATTCCAACATTTATTTCTCGTTTAAATTTACATTTTAGCCTTTTTAGCACATTAAAATCTATATTTTTCAAATCACCAAAATGAAAAAATTGGGCTGATAAATAAAATATCAAATACATTAATTTAGCTCCATTTTCACCTTAGAATAAGATTAATACCATAAATTACCCAATCAAAAGGATACAAAAAATTTCTTATGCTGAGAGGGTGCCCAAATCAAGTGCCCAAGAACTTCTTGTAGCTAAAAATCACAAAGAAAAAGTTAACACAAAAATAAAATATTTTTTGGTGATGCAAGATTTCCATACGCCCATGGATGCTCTTGCATCATCTGATATTGGTAGGATTGAAGGTGGTCCAAGAAAATTATACAACATTCATCAAGTACCTCTAGTTCTTGGATGCGTCGTTCATGGTAAGTATTATCATTTATAAAACCAAGGATTAAAATAGGAAGAGAAGATATTTCAAACTCCAAAGGAAACATTTATTCAATACTATACATAAGGTAATTCAATTTCATACCAATGGAGTACCAATACTTTTATAATGAGCCCACAAAGCATATGAAAGTTGGGGTATCCCAATCTTTACTATTTTATGCAAGATTGATTTAATGGAACTTTATTAGAATATTTTGCTTCACCATTATATTGAAGATAATATCTTATAAAGAAAATATTTTAAATATAGAATTTGTGAAGGAATTTTTTATCTTTTTTCTTAAGTGGCAAGTCATTATTAGAAAAAACAAGAAGGAATTTGAAAGTAAGAAATAATTGGGTCCATTAAAAAATTATAAATCACTTCAATAGTGTAAAGGATGAGGGAATAACTTCAACCCACTTAGTGAAGTAATCAAAAAATTAGCAATAATAAATATATCTCCTTCATAAGAGGGCAACAAACTTTACCAATTAGATCAAGGCCCCAAATAAAAAATCTGAGAATATATGTATAGGTTTAATTCTTGTTGAGGAGTATGAATAAGTGTAGTGTCATAAATTGTAACCCCTTAACAATTTCACACCCCTTTTTAGGATCTTGCTTTAGTGTGCCTCCTTTTGGGTCATTTTGAGGCTATTTTGACCTTATCTCATCCATGAAGAGAAATGAGGCATCCCAAAACAACCATTTGAAATAAGTATGTGCATCCAGTATCTATTGTTTCTTCATAAATAGATGACAATATGCTGATATGAACACATACTATCATGCCATAAAGCAGAATCAAGTACAATTTATTTCTCACAATTAAAACCTTAGAGGAAATTCCATGCAATCTTAGATATTTCTAGATCAAAGAACTTTAATAGTATGCATACATTAGGATTCAACATTACAAAATTTATGTGGGGAAAACCCTTTCGGGTAGAAAAACTCCACACTCCAAAAATATAGAGCCATTTTATTATTCAGCAACAAATTATAGTTACAATAAAATATATAAGCTCTAAGCCTTTACATGGAGATTTACATCCTGCTCCATCCTGGAGAAAATATAATGGAATATCCCTTGCAAAATGAACTTATCTCATCTTATCTCTTCTCACAAACACTTGTATTTAGAGAGCTTACAATGCAAAAAATAGAAGCTTCTCAAATGCATCCACATTCAACATATCTTCAAATGCATCAACATTAAATGTATCTTAAAATGTGTACATTATCTTCAACATGAAATTAGAAACTCCTTTGTGCATAACTCTTGCATAAATATTAATTCCCAAAATTAAATCTCCAAGTGGGTGCCAACTTAGGATATTATTAAATATGTACCATATTAAAAAAACAACACCCAAATAATAAATTCTATAACTCGAAGGTTGAGACACCTTAATCCCAACATTATAGACTTGTCGAAGACCTATTAAGAGTCATTAGAAACACTAAGATTCACACTACTAAGAGACAATCAATGAAAACATGTCATCACATCCATCAATGAAACCACATAGATTTTGAACATGCTCTTGTGATCCATCAAGACATTTGCAACAACATCTAAGATGTCTACCATCTCAAGAAACAATCCTTGTCATCCTCCAACATACCATTTATAGAAGAAAAGGAACAAGCCAAAGTGAATCTGCAACCAAAGAACACAAGCATAAGATCCCAGTGATATCAAAGTTTGCAAGATACTTCCGCCATTCCATTGTGCTCCCAAGCTATACAAAAGCATCAACAACATCAACTTCAAATCTCATAACTAACTCAAATACAAAGTATTCCTCCAAAAAAATATATAGAACATTGGCTAAAATAACAATCAAACTAACTATTTCCTTCCAATTGATAGACCCACATGAATAAAAATAACACCCACATCAAGTGTTAATCCATCCATTCACCCATACCTTGAAGGTATCCAACATCAGTAAACTAATGCCACTAACATAACCAACTCATAAATTGCAACCACAAGCTCTATGTGCAAACTAGTCAATGAAGACCAATCATATTCAAGAACTCCCACTGCATGGGTAATGCTAAATCTAGAAATATAAAAGGCTTGTTGAGTCTAGTAATCACAACACAAAGAAAGTATAACCATATAGTACCAAGGACCATCCACAAAGATATGCTAATCTTGCAACAATAATGTTATAAGAAACATCTCTCTCAACAAGTTTCCACAACTCTCCCAAGTTCTCCACATTCAAAAAAAGAAAGAGATACAAGATCCTCCATGTCATCACCAAAGAACCAAGTGACAACACATGACCACAAACTAGTGATTACTACAACTCCATAAAAAACCTCACATCCAATGCCAAGTAAATTTAAACATCCAGGAAGATAACTAAGTCCAAAGAGAGACCACAAACCATAAACATGTAGCATGCCCTTCTACATACACCTCTAAATGCTAGTTGTTCCAAGTAATATCTCCTTCACACCCCCAAGTGAAAAGACATATTAACATATAAACCCTATTCAACCTCAAGAGATCAAACATAACATATATATAATGTATCTACATAGATGTAAGCCCCTTAAAGAAGATCAAATTACTCCATTTACCATTTTAGGAAATCAGCCCACTACCGTCCCCTATGATTATCATAAACGAAAATATACCCAAGGAGATAACCATGCTATAAATATCTCACAATGAATCCTCCCGAACCATCTAACTACAAGTCAAAATCCATTAATATAAAATAAAAGCATAAAGCACTTGAGAGAAATAATGGGAAATACGTCTCAAATGATAGATCATTGAGTAAACCAAGAGTGGAGAATGAGAATGCTCCTCCATAATATCCAAGTCATCATGACTCATCCAAGAACAATCTCTTCATAGGTCTCTATTGAATTCATGTCCAACAAAGGTGTATGCTCCTCAAACTTCTAGTTGAAATCTCATCAAGAGTATACATTTCAACAATATGTCTCTTATTTTAAGAGAACTCCATCCTCACCTAAGTCTCCATGTATCCATGAGAAATAACAATTGATCAACCCATGCTCAAATCCAAAATGCTATATTGCACTCCCATGAAGCTTTGAAGAACATGACCAATGCACTTAATACAAATAGAACTCACTAGACTATTGCCAAACCTCCAATCTATGTAGTCAGGAACCCATTATGACATTGTGATCTAACCATCTCCTCTTAGGATATCACATGATCCAAGTGAACATGGCATGGTCTCAAGAGAAATGTAGAATCAAGAGTATACCATGACATAGCACCAACATACTATAAAGAAACACTACCTATTGAGTACCACTAACACCTCAACCAAAGACTCCAAAAGTCCTCGATGGATCCAAGATGTTACACATCCTCTAATAGTGGTCACATGCAAATGTGAAAGAACCCTTATGCAACAACATGATCTAAGAGTCCCTCCAAACCATCTACATCACTAAAGAATACCATCCATCATCAAGTGATGAATACAGTCATTGCTAAAGCTCCCCTTGAACCACGATATTGATCTCTCCAAGCGCATGACACACCATCTCCCAAATCTTAAAATCATCCAATTCCATATACATGCAAGTGTAATTCTAATCACACCAAGTGGAACCAAGATCTCCCAACCAAGGATATACACCATCCTCTAAGACACCATAACTAACTATCTGGGTATGTACTCATCATCCATCCTCTCATCTCAAAGCAATCACACCAATGCACAAGTGACCATAGACAAGGCCATATAACAAGTTTGAATAACACTGAATCAAATATCATGTATATAGACAATCCAAATATAAGTTATAAAACTATAATTAAATGGGTAGCCTACCCACACAACTGCATAACTCATAGATCCAATTATTGCAACATGGAAACCCACTATCTCATTAGGGACATAAAAATTGAGATCTCAAATAGAATAATCATGTAGACAATGTGACTCAAACATTGAATCACACACGGATCCAATTTTCCAATCATGTCCATATTGAGCACCATAGTCTAGAAATCCAAAAAGCATCACCATATAAATGCTGAGTGACTAATCATGCACCGACATCCTCATGTAGAGAAATAACCACACCTCCTCTCACCATGCGTGAAGGATGCATGCTAAACTACAAGTATCTCATCCAAAAATATCACAAAGGAACTAGGGTCTATAAAATAGCTCTTCAACAAATCCACAAAACCATAAGTTTTTCTTGGCTGTGTAAAACCCACATAACCACCATGTTTGATAACACTCATGCACATGAATACCACTTCACATCTAGAAGAATCAAAAGTCTTAAAAGAACCAAACAAGTTAACCCAAAACAAAGGATTATCATAGATGAGCATTACCAAAGATTTTTAAGGAAAATCTATAAACCCCTCAAATCCAAGGAACATTAATCCAATCCATGCTAGTACAATCATCCATAAGGAAAAAGTAAAATAGGAACTCTAGGCCCATTTGTATGCCAACTCCACACCACTATCATGTATATGCATCTAAGTGGAAAAGTCTATTATAGAAGCTTCGTGATCATCTAGTGATCAACTCCTTAGCCTCCATGCATTCGAGATAACAAAAGCAATTCCTTCCAATACTGAGAAAGAAAAGCATCAAACATAATCACATCACTCCAAAGTTGAAACAATGCAAGCTTCTCTATATCACCATAGAGCCTCTCACAAACACCTAATATGAAAAACATTATTTCTTGCAACCACAAAGTATAAAAATAAGCACACTCCATGCATCAAGAATTTTTTCGTTGTCAAATAGGAGCTTTAGATCGATGTCATTTCAAGATGATCAACTCCATTTTGTTTGTCTACACAATCCTTAAAACTATGTGTTGTCTCCTAAAAAATAAAACAACTACAAGACTTCCACTCACCAAAGGATCAGTCTTTAGTCAATTCCTTCATATTTCCTCAAGTTTGCTAGGTTAAGAAATCTTCACAGAAGGAATACCTAGAACCTGAAACACCAAGTATCTTCAGATGCATTGACATGCAAGCACATGCAAGTCCTTGCAACTCACAAAAAACACATGCAAATCCAAAAATAAATCTCTAAAACCAAATGAATGGAAATGAGGCATCCTAGAATGATCATCTGAGATTAGTATGTGCATCCAATATCTATTGTTTCTTCATAAATATATGACAATATATTGATACAAATACATAATGCCACATCATAAAGTAGAATCAAGCATAGTTTATTTACCATGATTGAAACCTTAGAGGAAATTCCATGCAATTTTAGATCTTCCTGGATCAAACAACTTTAGTAACATGCATACACAAAGATTCAAAATTACAGAATCATTAATTAGAAAGAATAAGATAGAAGCTAGAAGAACACACAATTTATGTGGGAAAAACCCTTTCAGGTAAAAAAAATCACACTCCAAAAACATAGAGCCATTGTATTATTCAACAATAGAATACAGTTACAATATAATTTGTAGGCTCTAAGCCTTTATATGGAGATTTACATCTTTCTCCATCCTAGAGAAAATCTGGCAACATAACCCCAGCAAAATGAACTCCTTTCATCTTACCTCTTCTCACAAACACTTGTATTTATAGAGCTTATAATGCAAACAATAGTAGATTCTCAAATGCATCCATATTCATCTTATCTTCAAATTCATCCATATTCAATGTATCTTCAAATGCATCCACATTTGATGTAGCTTCAAATGCATCTGCATTTAATGCATCTTCAACAAGAAATCATAAACTCTTTTTTTGCATAGCTCTTGCATAAACATTAATTTCCAAACTTAAATCTCCAAGTGGGTACCAACTTAGGATATATATTTTTTCTCTCGATAATATGATTTTGAATTTATTTAAATCAAAAGTTACATCAAAATTTGTTAAATGCTTCCAAACATTCCTTGAAAAACATCCCCAGAAACCACCCAAACATAGAAGAATTTGTTCATGCATAACCATCACCCAAAAAAACCCTTGTTCAGTCCCAGTACATCCATAACAAGCTCAAAAAAATTCACTCACAAAACCAGAGAAAATTTTGAGAATCAGGAATCGACATTACCTCTTTACACTATTCAAACTAAACTAGGAATTTAAATTGAACATGGTTTAACCCAAAAAGAGAACATGGTTCATTTCAACTTCATTGTAGAGTGAAAGAGTTAATTGCATGCATCATTCAAGCTCCTCAGTTCCACAACTTCCACTAGCCCACACTCTCACTTCCTCTTCCATCGTATCAACACTTTTCCCTTTGAGGTTTATGCTTTTGCCTTTTCCTGTTGAATCACTACATCAAGCTCCATTATTTATATAAATACCTTTAAAGATTCCCAACCATGTTTCACCTCGACTCTACATTGTGTTCTACAACATCCTTATGGTCAGCAAATAAAGGGAAAGGGTCTCTCAAAGCATTCATTATGTGTAGATACAATTCCTTCACAAAAATATAGCCCTACTCCCGGAATCACCCACTGAAGGACTTTGCACAATTATTTTCATCACATTTCTCACCGTTTCCACCTACTCGCCCACATCCAGTCCCCATGCTAGAATTAAAGAATAGGCATCCATATTTGTTCTGTACCTGTGTCTCAGGTTGCCAAAAACCTTTCCCAGCATTATCTACACATATTTGATCAATCTTTCATCTTGGAATACCAACTTAGGATATTATTAAATATGTACCATATTAAACAAATAATATCCAAATAATAGATGCTAGAACTCAAAGGTTGAGACACCTTAATCCCAACAATCCAAACTATCATCATATGCTCATGATGTGACACAATATTATGTCTTAGACCTATGGACTCTATAACCACCTTTAATGTGTGATTTTTTGGGTGGACTATGGCACCTAGCACCTTAGTCTCTCCAAAAGGGGCCCAAATTTGAACATGTTAGAGTGCTAGTTCCCACCATTTATGATCCAATCTCAATATTTTGATATAACCATTGGAAGTTGATCTAGATGTGAAAATACCTTGAGAACCTTATATAAAGGCATCATCACTAATTCACTTGATCATCTTTTATAATCTAGAAATTTCATTGCAAGTCCTAATTCCTTCATCAAGAGCAAGTTTGAGTACAAGGAGCATCAAGATACAACAACTTATCTTCAATTATGTTTTCATGAAGGATTTTTTTTTTATGATTTATCATTTTATTTCATCAAAACTTAAAGGACTTATCTAAAGAGCATTGCATCACTGTCATTATCAACTCTAAGGTATAATCTTGTCAATTTAGCATTTCATTTTAGATTTAGCCTCTACCCTACAAGGGGTAAGCTCTCTTTCTCATCATCATAGATATTGTGGAGGTGGAAACACCAACATGAATTTTGAATTAGGCAAGCCCCTATATAACACAATGTTTTGCTTATCTCTATGTGCGGGTTACATATTCGATAGCAAAAAAATGCATTTTTGTGTAGATAAATTGAGACACATGGTTTCAAACTTTGAATAGGGGAAAAAGCTAGGAATAATCTAGATAATACCATAGTGAACTACTAATTTGATCTAAAATTAGGAGGATTTATAGTTCTAATACTAGATATGAGACTTTATAGCACTTAGACATGTGCTTGGACTAAAGTGCCTATCTTCATAGTGTGACTATTTCAAGCCCAAATTTTAGTTATAAGTTCCTTTTTGTATCTCATTTTTTAGATTTGTAATTTTTTGTTGACGTTTAGTTATGTATCTTTTTGTTTATGTTGAATATTATCAATTTTGTACCATTTTACCTAGTCATTTCCTATTCACATCAAATCATTATGAAACACAAAAAGAGGATATAATAATGCATGGAATCTAGCTATCCTTTAGGACTAAAGTTAGATCCTAGTGGCTATTTCCTCCAATGTATTATATTTATTTGGGAGCTTAGTTTATGTATCTAGGCTTGACCCTTTCAATACATTTCATTTTGGTGAACTCGATGTAGTTTAAACCTGCATATTTTCCAATTTTAAGTTTTAGGTCTAATTTTTGCATGGAATATTTTAGATTTGGAGACATTAATTTCTCAAATTTATTATTTTATGTGCTTACATTTATTTATTAATCATGTAAAATTACACATTTTTATTTCTTATGTCATGGTTATGTTATTCAAAAAATAAAATTCTTTTCATTTTGTGTTCCATTAATTAGTTCATGATGAATATGTTGCATAGATGTGATAGTGTTCTAGCCTCCCTTATATCACTCTATCACTCTCCTAAAGATCATCCCATTCATAAGGACATTTTTTACAAGAGGATGATGACACTAGAACCTTTCTTAATGCTTTCACTTATTAGGATGAAGCGTTGATAAATCATGCTTGTCCCTCACCCAAATTGGTCCCACCCACGAGGACACTCTAGTGAAAAAGGATTAATCTATTAAGAATTCCATTCATGACATTTTACATACCATTCACTTTAATGACATCTCTTCTATAGATGAAGTATTGATAATTAATTCTTGTCCCTCTCCCAAAATTGATTCCATTTATAAGAATATTTTGGTACAAGAGGAGGATATCACTAGCAATGTTTTCAATGCTCTTTCTCTCCTAAAGATGAAGTTTTAGTGAATAAATATCCCAATCAAGTTAATGCTATCCATAGTTCTAGTCATGGAAACCCTCAAATAATTTTCCATCTTTGTTAGGATGCACCTCAACCTTAAAATAAATTTGTGCATGTTCTAAGAGGTGTTAAGAATCCAACTCAGCCTCCCAATCACACCTCAAACTGGATAAAACAACCCACTCAAAGTTATAGGCTTAATCAACAATATGATTATCATGCAATGGTTCACACATATAAAAATAAGAAAGATTCCAACATTATTCCTACTTCTCAACCTTTTCTTCCTCTGCCCCCTTATCTTTCACAACATGTTGGTAAGGTGTATGATCTTTTTGAGCATCTTTTTTCTACTCTAGCTAAGATCTCCCTTTGGGATTTGACTAAAAAATTCACTGACATACTCTGTGATCCTCCAAGAAGCCTTATAGAGGTAGTTGTCTCACCTTCTTCTAGATGTAGCAACCTTTCTTAATCATATGCATGAAAAAAAGATGGATATTATTTGCAAACAATATGGGTTTCCTCCCTTGGGATTTGAAAATCAATATAATGCCCTCATGATTGTTGTGGTCACCAATGATTATGCAATAATATGTACCTTAGTGGATAATGAATTTGGACAATGTTTGTAGCATAAATTTTTTGCATAAGATAAAAGTGGATACCTTCCATATTCAACATGATCTATCTTTATTTGTGGCTTTGAAAATGTTGGTAGAAAGTTTTAGATACAACTACATTTCCTATTAAGCTAGGTTCTATGATTTTACCCACACCTATCCATGTCATTCCTAATACTTTCACATACAACCTTATTCAATTTAGACCATGGCTTCATGCTATGCAAGTGGTCTCTTCTACTCTTCATCACTAACTCAAATTCATTCACAATAACAAGATTTACACTATAGATGCTGATACAAAACAACATAGTGATGTTGGAAAAGGAGTAGGATGCATATCTTCCCTTAAAACTATGGTTATTTCTACAACACAATCTCCTATCAATGATACTTTCTTAGAAGATAAATGGGATCCTTTTAAATTTACACCCTCCTAAAAAGGAGGGTGTAAAGTCCCTTAATTTAAAACGAAAGCTTGGAAGGAGCCTTGTGTTTCATTTGTTTAAGGTTCTTCTAAATCCATTCCAACTTCCTTTTCTAACACATGCCTTGATGATGAATGGGGCTCTTTATAATTCAAAACGATTGAAACTAAGAGTGTACCCTCTCCTATTGACATTTCAAAACCCACTAAAGATCCTATATTTGATTTAGATAAACAATATGAAGTTGGTTTTAAAATCCTTTCTAAATATGGATAAAGTAGACATGGTTTAGAATGTATGGAACAACTTGTATTGAGGCTCATGAGAAATATACATCACACTTTTCTAAAGAAGTTTTAGGTTTCAAACCTCCTCCTTTGTTGACATATCCCCTATTGTCTAATACATCTATGTCTTCTTCTCCTCCTAGATTTTTGTATAGATCAAGAAATATAATAGTGTAATTCAATACTAGGCCAACCACAAAAACCTAAGAAACATAATAAATCCAAATCTTAATAATAGAGTATGTATGATGCAAACAATAACAAATAAATTAAAAAAAACAATTATACCTTCAAGCTTGCAGCAAGGTTACCTTCATTTCTCTTCTCAACTTTTATGATGTATAGTAATGTTGCTCTCAGAATTCAACGTAGCATCATTCACAATTGTGATTGTTCAAAAGCTCAAAGATCATTATTGTTGATAAATGATGATGAATGTTGGTTTTATAGATTGTCTGATATCAATCAACAAAGGTAATCTGATGAGATAGGTTTAAAGATCAATAGATGAGATTTGATGAAAAGACTTGATTAGGAGATAACTATTTGCATGATTGAGAGATGTTGATGCTTTATTGAAAAAGCTAAATTAATTAATTAGTTGAAATTGAAGTGAGTGGGAGTTGAGAAGTGGAAGTGGAAGAATAATTAGCATTAAATAATTAAAAATTATTAATTGTGTAAATGAGAGGAGGACAAAAATAAAAAATATTTTATTTATTTTTAGAGAAGCTTTATTTAGAAGAATGAAAAATTAAATAAATTAAATAATTCATTTATTTATAGAAGGCATATTTAGTTAATTTTTTTTTGGTGTCACATTTGAAGCAACATTTTTTAGCTTTTTCGTGGAGCTAAGAACCAGTCAAGTAAACTCGAACCCAAGGCCTCCCATGTAGGAGGCTCGTAGCCAACTGTTGTGTTGTGGGGTCTCCCTGAAGGCATATTTAGTTTATTAATTGAATAAAATAATCTAATTATTATGGATAAAGAATTAATTAAATAATATAAATCATTTAATTAATGTTGGAGAAAAGATTTAATAATTTAATTATGAGAAAATAAGGAAAAAATAATTTTTGAATTTGATTTAGAAGAATAAAGTTAATTTAATTATACAATTATAATATTTAATTAATTAAGAAGAAAAATTGGTAAAAAGATTGTTCGCGGGTCATGGACAAGTTTTAGTGTTGACATTTTGCCCCTCTTTGAGATAGTGCAATTTGAGCATCATTTCAAATAAAAATCATGAAAAATTTGTCTTAGGTCTTGCTCCAATGGTAGTGAGATAGTGTAGTGCCTCCTCGTGAAATTGGGCAAAAAATCCAAAAATTGAGCCTAATTTGTCGACTAGTTGATTTTGTGCATTTAGGTGTGTAGATAGTGGAATATGAGGTCCCTAGGTTAGATTAGGTTATCATAGCTAATAAAAGGACACTGCAACTAGTGCAAAAGGTGCAAGGGGTCCATTACGTCAAAAGCACTTATAAATAGCCCATTTGGGAGCCAAAATCCTCATTTTTTCTAGGAATTTTAGAGGAGAGGAGTGAGGTCAAGGAGATATGTAATGGAGCTACAGTGGGGATTTGAAAAGGTGATCATCAGGTGATACTATTAGAAAATTACATACAACCAATGGATGTGGGTCTCCCTAGTATGCATCTCTTTCTTGCTTTATGATTTTGTCTTTTTTTTTTTGTAGATTTTAGGGCCCAAAAATAGGGCATCACTTGGAGTGCAGGAATCTGCACCACAATTGTAGTCATTTTTACCAGAATTGCTGGTGAAGTGGCATAATCACCTATTCTACGATGCAATCATTGGATTAGGCACTGTGATTGCTATTTGATACCACATGTGTAGGATTTGGTGATGTAATTTCCAAGTTCAATGCAAATGTCTTGCAGGTAGTTGCAATTGAGTTTTGCAAAACATGTGCTTAATGATGCATGTGTTAGATTTGAGGACACAATTACCTTATAACATAGAAAATGTCCTAGGTGGCAATATTTTTGTGTGATTTGGTCTATTAGGTTTAGGATTAGGTCATCATTAATATTATGCATTGATTGGATGTAGGTTTCATTGTTTCCATTGTACACACAAGAGAGTTGGCCAATGTGTGTGGTCTTGTGACATCATCTAGATATTGATGAGAGAGGTGATCTACATCCCTTGGGCTTGTATTATATAACCTTCATGCTTAAGATAAGAGTTGATTAGCATCTTATCACTACCCTTGTTGAGAGATGGTATTCAAAGACCAACTCATTTCACCTACCTACTAGAGAGGCTTCAACCACATTGGAGGATGTTTAATGGATCCTCCACATCTCAATTTATGAAAAAGGGTAGTTTATGTTCTTGATGCTAGACATGTAGCATTGGTTAGATATCTTTAGTTCAACGATGTCAACATTAAGGATTATGAGATCTAATATGACACACTAGTTGGATTCTATTAGAGATAGATTGTAGTGGTATGTTTAGTCATTCTAGGTGTATTAGTACCTGATAGACAAGACCACATATTTTTGATTGCTTGGGGATCAATATTGGAAGGTATGATGACTCATTGCAAAATATACACATGGGGAGCCTATATGCTTGTCATGTTGTACTTTCAGTTGTATGATGTAGCATATAGAGACACATGTTTCATTAGTTGCAGAGTGAAACTACTATAGGTTTGGGCCTAGAAGAACATTGATATGTGCTAACCTATTGCTAGTAGACATCTTGGGCTAGGTTTACCATATGTATATTGATATGGGGGTGCAATTAAACATAATCATTTAGAACATGTTATGTACTAATGAGATGTCTTAGATCTTCTGGTTGACCAAACTTGGTATGGTGACAAATACCACTTGCCTTATTGTTGATAGACTCAATATTTGATTGGACACACAATTTAGTCTCAACATATTATTGATAAACAAATCTCTAAGAGGGTCTTATGACATTTTGGGGAGAGAAAAATGTTCCTTGTGGAGAGGCTCATTTTGTTATGTCTACATAAGAGGTAGGGCATTGGGGACTAGTGATTAGCATATAGGTGTAATGTCAGGAATTTGATTAGCTTGATCCATGATAGTAGGAAGCCAATCTAGACATGGTAGATGGTGACATGATGCATGAGTATGATGCATGGTTTGCAACACATAGACCTACACTACTTATAGATCTAGCTATTCTCATCCCCTAGGAGAGACAAGATCGAGGCTAGTGGGGAGATTGAAGGGTAGAAGTTGAGGTAGGGGTAGGGGTTTGTGATGAAGGTAGGGATGGTGGAAACAAAGGAGGAGGTGATGGGGATTATGGAGGTGATGGGGGTGGTGGTGGCAAGGGATTAGGGAGGGGGATTCCTATGATTCCAATGGATCCTCAAGTGGTACAAATATAGGTACAAGGATAAGTATAGAGATAGGTACAACCTAATGTTAAGGGGGTACTAGAGAACTAATACATTTGGAGCAGTTTTCAGATGAGCTATGGGATTTCTTTTGTTTTGTTGGATTCATTTTTATTTATTTTTAAATAACCCCATGTTCATTGGAATTCTGACATGTTAAAATTTCAAGTCGAGATTTGGATGAAAAATCGACGAACATTTCCGACTGACTATGGGATTTCTTTTGCTTTGTCGGATTTTTTTTTTTTTAAAAGTATACCCCATGTTCTTCAGAATTTAGACGTGTTGAAATTTCACGTCGGCATCCTGACGAACATGGATTTTACCTGTTTATCGACATATGTTGGTCTGATGATTTTCACAGCCTCTTGATTTCTTCTTACTCATTGGGATAACAAAAACTGGTGACCTCTCTTCCTATTGATCGGTGGGAGTTATCTCGCTAGTCTCATCAGGCATTGGGATAGCTTAAAATGTGTTCAGGTGATGGACATAATTTCCCCGATGTCTTTTCCCTCAGCATAGCTCCTCCCGATACGTTATGTCTCCTCAGTATAAGCTTTGATCCTTTATTGCCGTAACCTTTGCTAATGTGTTTTACTTTTTCCAGTGTCCAACAAGATAAGTCTTACCGATAGCATCATAGACTATCGGTAATACAAGATTTCTACATTACCACTAGTGTGTGTTCTTCTAATGGACTTCATCGGTGTATTCTATCTTGATTACATGCTTCTACTTGTGTGTTACAATTGGGTTGACTTTTATCGATAGTACAAATTTCGTATTTCACATCAGAATTCCATTAGCATATGTTGGTCCAATGATTTTCACAGCCTCTTGATTTCTTCTTACTCATTAAGATAACATAAGCCGATGACCTTTCTTCCTACTGATTGGTGTGAGTTATCCCGCTAGTCTCATTGGGCATCGAGATAGCTTAAAATGTGTTCAGGCGATAGGCATAATTTCCCCTATGTCTTTTCCCTCGATGTAGCTCCTCCCAATACATTATGTCTCCTCAGAATAAGCATTGACCCTTTATCACCGCAACTTTTGTTGATAGTTCAGATTTCATATTTGATGTCGTAATTCCAATGAACATGAGGTATTTAAAAAAAAAAAGTAAATGTGTGCCATCATTATATGTGGGCTCAGGGTGCAAAAATTGGGAGCAAGTGGGCACAATTTCTATATATAGATGCTCGACAACAACTATACAAGAGGTTGGTCCTTTCATTCTTGTCATCAAGATTTTTTTGCAAGTTCCTTTGCTTTCCTTGCATTCTCTTGTTCACTTTATTTCTAGCTATAAGCAGCTTTAATTCCTGGTAAATGGCCCCATAGAATAGTAGGGCCTTTGCTTTCAGTTTGAATGAATCAAAATTTAATTTTAGTTTGAATGAAATAACCGTACAATTCTATGGCCTTTGCGTTCTGGGTTGGTTAAATCTTTTAAGTTTACTTTTGGTTTTTACATTTGTCCAAAAAACTTCCATAAAAAGAGGTTCCTAATGCCTCCTTTTATAATAGTAGGGGCATGAGATTGTATTGTGTTTCTATTCCTATAGCAAGAACAAATTGCATGAGATTGTATTATGTTTGTATTCCTATAGCAAGAATAGATGGGCATATCCCTTGCCCAGATGGCGAACTATCCATATCATCTATATTCCTATAGCAATAACAAAAACAGTAAGAAGGGGGGGGCCTAGGCAGAGGGCAAAGAAGTGGGGAGCCAGGGAATATAGGTGGGTAGCCTTCATAGCTTCTTCCCCAGTCGTCCCCTCCCTATGTAGGGATGGAAATGTTAGGTGATTTGGAGCTGCCCCTATTGGGGCCTTAGTTTCCCACTACATGAATCCTGAGTTATTTAGTTAACAAAATTGCGACCAAATTATTAGCTCAAATTCCCTTGCCGAATAGTAGGGCATTAGCAACTAGTAATCAAATTTTGACCAAATTATTGGCTCGAATTAGCTCAAATTCCCTTGCCGAACAATAGGGCATTAGCAACTTGTTTACTTTGTTTAATGGTATCCACTTTAGCAAAATATGGATCCTCAACCTCCTTAACCTCTCCATTTTGTGACTTCTAGTTATAAAGACAAGTCACTTCATAGCTTCTAGAGATGTCAATAATTCTCTACGATTGTAAACCCTTCCAGCCCTCAAAATAGCCCTTTGTATGTAAGCAACTTTTTTAGGATTATTTAGGATTCTACGTGTAGTTGCTTGTACAATTTTCCCTACTGAAAGGGTCTCTTCATTTTCTCCAGTTAGCAGATAAAATTCCTCATCCTAGGATGGCTCTTTATATGGTGTTTGCCAATCCTTAAATCCATGTACCAATTCAATCTTTATGTCAGCAAGAGTTTCCCACTTTTTATTGGATGTCTGTTGTTCCACACTTCTAGCATATTCATCAATATCAAGGGACTTTAACACATTGGGATATTTTTTGACATGTTCAACTACCATTTCTTGTGTTTCCTCATCCATATCATCTATATCATGTCCTGCATCTTCACAGTATACATCCTCAACCATTTTGTTGGCTAGTTCATATGACTCTGGATGAATTTTAGTATCATCCAATGGATCCATAACATGGTTCCCAGAAGTTGCTTGCCCAGTCCCTCTAACCCTTAAAAAACCAACAACATTTATAAAGACAAGTCACTTCATAGCTTCTAGAGGGGTCAACAATTCTCTGTGACTGTAAACCCTTCCATCCCTCAAAATAACCCTTTGTTTGTATGGAAGCAACTTTTCTATTATTATTTAGGACTCTACGGGTAGTTGCTTGTACAATTTTCCCCACTAAAAGGTTCTCTTCATTTTCTCCAGTTAGCAGATAAAATTCCTCATCCTAGGATGGCTCTTTATATGGTGTTCGCCAATCCTTAAATACATGTACCAATTCAATATTTATGTCAGCAAGAGTTTCTTGCTTTTTATTGGATGTTCATTGTTCCACACTTCTAGCATATTCATCAATATAAATGGGCCTTTAACACATGGGGATATTTTTTGACATGTTCAACTACCATTTCTCTTGTTTCCCCATCCATATCATCTATATCCTATCCTACATCTTCACAGTATACATCCTCAGGCATTTTCTTGGCTAGTTCACATGACTTTGGATGAATTCTAGTATCATCCAATGGATCCATAACATGGTTCCCAGAAGCTACTTGCACAATCCCTCTAACCCTTAAAAAACCAACAACATTTATAAAGACAAGTCACTTAATAGCTTCTAGAGGGGTCAACAACTCTCTGTGATTGTAAACCATTCTAGCCCTCAAAATAGACCTTTGTATAGAAGCAATTTTTCTAGGTACAAGGCCAACTATAAATTGCATATTTTATTTGTTAGTTGCGTATTTTTTTATGAGTTAATAGAAATCTAGGTATTGTATAGAACTTTAAAAGAAGTGATGGAGTAACTGTAACAACTCCATCAATTTAATAACTTTATAGAACTTCATGTATAGAATTGATGGAAACACTCCATCAATTCGGTAAATTTATAGTGGAATTCATAGATTTCATTTCCTTTTGTTACTACATGATGAGCTCGACCCTCATGGTATCCATATTTGTCCCCACATATAGCACTCATGTTCATGTATTAAGCAAACTCTGTAATTGATGCATATTTAACTGTTTTATCCTTCAAGTCTTTCATTAATGAACTTCAACAACATTGATCAAATAAACCATTCTTCTCAAGTTGAATAGAACCTTTTATACCAATGCATCTATGTTTTCCTACCCTCATGGATCAAGACTTGACATTAGCTAAACAATCTTATTTATGTCATAACATTTCTCTGAAGTGCCTTTGGCATGCTTTAGATGTGTCAATATTAACTAGATTGAATATATTTTTAAAGTATTTTAACACATTCCATGACAAGAAAATGAATCATTTGGATTAAGGAGTACTTTCCTAAACCATTCCTTCATATTCAACAATCTCTTCCCACACCCACATCATAATTCATATCCATGTTAGTTGTAATGAGTGTTTTAAACCAACAATCAATGAATCATAGGACAAAAGAAAACTCATTATACATAAAGATAAGTATTTCAATAACTGATTCTTAAACATCCATCATGATTAAACATCACATATCATAATCCTTTTTAACAATCACTAGGGTTGTAAATAATATTAAATCATATCATAGGATATAAATTATCAATAATTATAAAGAAAGAGAAAGCCAACTATATAAGCTCAACAAGTCACCATAAAAAAATTATATTTTGTAGAAAATAAAATAAACTATATGTTGACATAACATATATATAAACTATGTATTTCAAATTTTGACTATATGCGTGCGCAAGAGCATGACATAGCATACTGCACCAAGACCCTAACTAAATAGTTGCACTGAGAAACATTACATATAGCCCCTGATTGGAGAGTTGTGAGACTTCATTAGATGAGTTTTGCAAGGCTATTGAGTCGAGGAGGAATTCTAGGAACCATTTGGCAGGAGGAAAGCTAGAGCAAGAGGTGAGGGCACTCAGAAAGGGAAAATCAACCAAGGGAAAATGACTGCAAGTGATTTTTCCCCACATTTAGAAATTACATTCAAAACATTCTATAAATTAGTCCTTAAAACCAATTGTTAAACCTTCCAAAGCCTAACCATAATTTATTGACTACACCTAGTGCTTTAGTCATAATAACAAAGCTACAAACATCATCCAAAAAGTTTAAGCTACATCAAAAAAACTTGTACTGATCTACTTGATCTTGAAGCACAATAGCATTTCATCCTCACATAATGAAGATATCCCACCCTTCTTCCTTTTCAACAAACTTGCCATCTTGACAAAGTTTTAAATATTTGAGCTCATATTTGTTACAATATTGTTATCAATTATCTTTCTATTGTAGGAGAAGTAATTTTTTTGGTATACCATATGCTTTTTTTTTATCGATAATTGGTATTTATATTATTTAATAAGAAAACAAGTACATTTGAACTAGAGAAAAGTGGTTTCATAAAACCACTAGTTAGCCCTACCACCCAAAAAACACTTCTACAAAATTGCCTATTCAGACCAAATGCATAAACCTCCATGGCATATAAAAAAACCACATATCCACACACCCAACAATACAATACTAGTGTCCATGACACCAAATAAAATTTATAGAGTTGGGGACTAAGTCTCAGACACCAAAGACATGAAACAACATTTTATCAAAGTAGGAGTTAGACCCAAAAAACTACAATCCAAACCAAGCACAACAATTAACCCATAAGTGTCTTGTACGTTGTATCATTGTTGAAATTAGAGAGGGATGTCATTGCTTGTGCCATCCTCTAAGTTGGTTGCAGCTCCCGACCCACCTCCACTTTGGCCACCTCATGCAAAGCCCACATAATCTCCTCTGTCCTCATCAAATTAGCAAAGGTTTTGAATGCTTCCCACCCACGATGAGCCAGGTCCCTCTAATGATCCTTCAAGCCATCCTATTGCCATTGGATAAAAGGCAATGATGCACCTAGTACATTCTAGCCTTCAAAGGTCCTAATGCCCACACCTAGAATTGCTCATTCACAGATATTGTCCAAATTCAATAGGTAGTTTGAATCAATCAAATTTATCAGAGCCCTCTTCACCTTCTCCACCTCTTCCTCAAATTGCAACCTCCAATCATCAATCAAAGAGTACACTTCCATATTAGTCTGATATCAATGACTCACATGGATAAAATCTTTCCCAAGTAGCATTTTAACTACTTCATATAGACGATGGTCTTTGAAAAGGAAAAGACCTTTCATCCTCCTATCTGTTATCTTGCCCCAAAATGGTACCAATTTCTTTTCAGTCAAGAATGTGAAATTTTCTTCCATTATGCACTCACCAAAACCACCTTACTCTTGTAGCTTTGAGCAAGAAAACAAAAGTGACGGCCACAAAAAAGCCCAAGGATTTAAATGCATTAACATCGGTCATCCAAATTAAAGGCTTTAAATGCACCAATTTCTTGTCAGTCAAGAATGTGAAATTCGCTTCGATTATGCATTGACCAAAACCACCCTACACTTGTAGCTTTGAGCAAGAAAACAAAAGTGACGACTGCAAAAAAGACCAAGGCTTTAAATGCATTAACATCGGTCATCAGAATTAAAGGCTTTAAATGCATTAACACATGAAACATCATTCCTCACATCTACCAGACTATGTGCACTATCCTTCCGCATGGGTTGGCATTGAATACACATTCATATATTAGAAATAATAATAATAGTATATTAGAAATAATAATAGTATACTAGAAATAATAATAGTATATTAGAAATAATGGATTAACATTTTGTGGATTAGACTGAGTAGTAGTTCAGGGCAGCAATTAGAGACAAACCAACTTACACCTTCAACCCAAAGAGGATTTATATAGTCATTACTGCCCCTCACCAACTGTTTTAACCAAATTTATAATTAGTTGGTTGTTTGGGAAACAAAATTTTAGTTTTTGCACCAAAATTGCAAACATGCTAAATATGACATAGCACCATGAGTTACATCAATTTAATCACTTTTGGCCACCTCTGGAGGTGTTGACCAGTGTTGACCTATTCAGGACCTAGTTGGCCTAGACATGACAAAAAATGGCACAATGGCCTTACAACTTTGATCCAATACATGGAATGACCTCAAAAATCCACCTTTTCAGGCCTCAAATTGATGATGAAATTAGAAATCCACATTTTTTCTAAAAACTAATGCCTCAATTGATGAATGATACTAAAACCTTGCATTCTAACTTGAAGTTCACTTAACTAAAACTCCCACCCTTTAGTCATTTCCATGTGCATGTTTATGGTAGTCCAATCTACTAAAAAACACTATCATGATGACACTTTCATTTCTCATAGAAGGTGATCATATCTCCATGTTGCATTGTCTAATCTCAAACATACTGTCATGTGCATCTGTATTTAGAACCTGATTTCTATCACAATCCTTATTCTTCACTCATTACTAGTTTGCAACACTGTATCACCATTGTACTGAGCCTCTGTGCATGCCTTGTGAGTATTACATCTTTGAATTCCTTTGAGTTCTTTTTTTTCTTTGATAGGCATGATATTCTTATCTCTCTATGACTGTACTTTGTCTTTGAATTGCTTTGCGACAAGGCTTTTATGGACTACAATTGGCATTGATGGAATCTCCTTATATTTCCCTTAAGTTTGGGGCCTTGAAATGGAGTGTACGCCTTATGATGGCACTGTTTACTTTGTGTTCTACAATATTCTCATGTCTCAAACTTAGATGATTATATTTTAAGACTAGATATATCTTTGTAAGTTCTTTCTTTGTTAATCATTATCTCCTTGAGTTGTGTATGCCTAAGACTGAAATACTGTTCTTGATAGTCTTGCTGCTCACTATTTTGTAGAGTTTTCCTTAGGCACATGCACTATCACATGTTGCCCTTTAAACATGGTATGGGACTATACCTAACCCTACAATGTTATCCATGACTGCATACTGAGTTCTAGGTCTCTATCTTTATAATATCCTCATTTGATAGTATTTTTAAACAACGATATGACTATTTATGAATGTTTTATATACTGGCTACAAGACATTTTTGACATTTACTATTATGATTCCTTATGATAAGTCTTCTCATGCATTCTTGTAGATATTTCATCTTTATCTTCTTGATAATGAAGTACCTACTGCACTTAATCCTTTGTAAGCTCATTGATATTAATGTTACCGATATTAATCCTTTTTAATCGACAAAAGTCAACCCAATGGTAACACCGACAAGTAGAAGCATGTGATTGGGATAACATATATTGTTTAAGTCCATCGATAAAACACACACTAGCAACAATGGAGAAATCTTGTCTTGTTGATAACCGATGAGGCTATTAGTATGACTTATCCCGATGGACACTAGCAAAAAGTAAAATGCATCGGCAAAGGTTATGGTGATAAAGTGTCATCGGTGTATACAAAAGTAGTTGAGATTTTTTTTTAAAAATATTGGGGAAGGTTGGAATTCTGACGAACACTACAAGACAACCGACGATGTTGTCATACCTACGATGACAAAATGTCACAGGATGCAGCCTCCACCATCGTCTTAATCATCAAAATTTTGACATCTCCTTAAAGATGGTCCATTGGCAGAACACACACTGGTGGCAATAGGAAATTCCATCTTGCCGATAGCTAATGAGGCTATCGGTAAGCCTTATCTTGATGGAAACTAGCAAAATTAAAATGCATTGGCAAAGGTTATGGCATTAAAGGGTCATCAGTAAAGGTTACATCTAGCGACAAAGGAGAAATCTTGTCTTGCCGATAGCCGATGAGGCTATCGGTAAGACTTATCTCGATGGACATTACCAAAGCAAAAATGCATCGACAAAGGTTATGATGATATATAAAGGGTCATTGACAAAGGTTACGATGATAAAGGGTGCAACAAGGTCAAAATTTTGATGTCTCCTTGTCAAAAAAATGTACCGCGGGTGCATAGAAATTTTTGACGTGGTGTTTCTGAATTTTGATGTGAATCTCATCGTCAGAATCACTGAAAAAAGAATACATCAGAATTCTAACATTTAGTTGTCTGAATTATGACAAACAATCATCGAAAAACTGCTCCAAATGTACTAGTGGAGGATGGGGAGATGCTAGATGATGAGTGTCTGTAGGATGTTCTTAATTATAGTGAGGATGTTAGGGCTGCCAAAGGGGATGTGAAAGATCTTGTATCAACTCAATTAAAAATTGTAGCTTTATAGATATAGGTAGCTTAGCCTATGGTTGAGAGGGATACTACAATCATGAGGGCACATAGGAAAAATGAGGTAGCTAGGTAATTCATTAAGACCTTGGATGGGCTTGTGGCAGACATATCTTATTAGTTATGTCAAATCAGGTTGAGAGATATAGTACTACATGGACTTATATGAGAGGATGGTATCAATAGATTAGAATATTCCCTATTATACAACCAATCACATGACATAGTCATAGTGGACAACGAGTATTGGAGTGGTAGAGGGCCCAATGAGGCCACCTAGACCATCATGCAAATCTTAGTTAGAGAAGGGAGATGCAGGGCCATCTAGGGTTCGATAGGGTAGGTCATCTCGCTCATAGGGTAGAGGTAGTACTAGTTGATTTATCATCATTATATTAGACACTTTTTTATTTTGATCGAGCTTGTGAGCTCCATTATTTCATAGTCACTCCAATTTTGAACATTGACATAATTTTTTGACACACACACACATTGTTACAAGGTATGCACCCTTGGTCTCCTTGTGTTGTGTGGCACAATGCTAGGGTTTGCGACATGGCTTGACCACCTCCCATGGATTCATTAAGTCTCACGATTGTATCAGATATTAATAGCACATTAATAGGTTGATCTTTTGGTGCAACAACAATCGTGTTTCCATTAAGTGGTATCAAAGCCTAGGTCATAGGTTCAAACTCCTCACTTGCATTGGGGGGGATTGTTGCAAGGTGTGCACCCTTGGTATCCTTGTGCTATGTATCATAATGCTCGGGTTTGCGACATGGCTTAACCACCTCCCATCGATTCATTAAGTCTCATGGTTGTACTGAGCATTAATAGGTTGATCTTTTGGTGCAACAACCGTGTTTCCAACACACACACACATACATACATACATACATACATACATACATACATACATACATACATACATACATGTATATAGACACACACACACACATATACATATATATATCTACACACACACACACATATATACACATACATATATGTATATATATGTATATATGTGTATATATATGTATGTATATATACATACATATATATACACATATACATATATATATATATATATATATGTCTATACACACACACATATATGTATATATGTACATAGATATACATATATGTATATATGTGTATATATATATACACATATATACATATATGTATATATGTGTACATATATACATATATGTGTGTGTGTGTGTGTGTGTGTGTGTCTGTGTGTGTGTGTGTGTGCATACATATATATGTGTGTATATATATGTATACACACACACATGGATATCTATCTATCTATCTATCTATCTATCTATCTATCTATCTATCTATCTATCTATCTATCTATATATATATGTACATGATTTGATATGCATGATCTATTAAGACACCTATATGATTCTATGTGTATGTACTATGATGTTATGATGCATGTTATAATGTGATTATGAGAATTCTTATATGATCTATGGTTATAGGCATAGATGTTTTATGACTATATGGATGCCTATTATATGGATTACTACTATTATAATGTTTGTATGTTTTTACAATGGATTTCCTATAATTACATTAACTATGATGACAATAACATGCATATGTATACAAGATGTTTTTTCTAATGGACCTATTTTTTATCTAATGCACTTATATGATGTGACCATGATGTGTAATGCAGTTCTTATGATCGTGATTCTATGTGATGTCTAGATCTAACATATGTATGTATGATGTGATGAGTATTCCAATGATGTGATACCTATATGCATGCAAATGTCCTAATATGCGTATGGATGTAGGATGAATTTGTTTTTGTGTGTCATAGAACTCAATCAAAATGATTGCGAGGGTGAATTGAAGAATTATTAGTGAGAAGAAAAGTTAGTGAGAAGTGAAGAATTTTAGGTAATGATGAAAAAAGGTCCATTGATATTAGATGGAGATATGCTTGATTGATTAGATAAAATGATTGACTAAATGATGTTGAGATTGATATTTTGATCATATATTGACAGATAAACTAGAGTTTGATATTTCATTGCACTTTCACTAGTGCACATAAAATCACCATAGAGCATTTATATTTAGCAATGGGATATATTTTCACCAAGGTATGGAAAGAACAAGGTAATGATGCTATCCCTTTGCATAGATAGACACACTGTAGACAAGGAATTCCCTGACTCATACTAGAGATAATAGAACCCTTTCGAATTATGTGATGAAGTAACCACAGAGCATGTTAATCTTGATGAAAGAAAGTGTTAAAAAACCTCTAACTTACATAGGATATTTTTATTATGTAAAATGGAACTCTAATGACACAAATGGATCTTATTTTCTCCAGCAATATTATCAAGATAAACCACAAACAATAATTAAATTATTCCCAAGGTAGTCTCTACTTAATGGACATGCATATGTTTCCTTGTATGATAATATCAAACATACTTTGAAAATGAAAAAAATTAGATTCCTCCAATTCACCCTTGACATGTTCTATAGTCTCTTTGGGTAGGAAATGATAGACAATACAAAGAAGAAAGTTAATGCTCTACTAATTCTCCTCAATGAAGATGTTGTTCATCTTGATGTTCACCCTCAAGCTATAGACCCTCATCATTCACAACCTTCAGTGCCTGATCTTATTATACTACCACCTATAACTGATGCTCAAATTGGAAAGTAGCCAGCAAGCTCTTCACATATCACAAATGCTGATAGAGGGACACCATTCGCTGATGATAGAGTTTTGTCCCTTGAGGTGCATGATCAAGGTGCAATTGAAGCTACCCCACAACCAATGGAGGAATGACTTATTATCATTGGTAATTTGTGTACAACAAGAAGGAGGTGAAAATGTGGTCGATGTTTTGGCAATGGAAGAATAATTGGCAAGATAGACGAGGAGGCTGGTTTTTGCGGACAAATAACAACTCTTTTCTAAAAAAGTTCCTTTTTGGGTGATGGCCATTCCACTTGGAGTATACTCTTCTTGGTCCTACACTTGACGTCTGCACCCAATGATATTTAATCATGGCTTCATTTTGAGGGTGTTTTTATGACATTTGTATAATCATTCTCTTCTCAAATATAGATCATGTAAAAATGAAATATATCAGCTTTGTAATATGTTCTTTTAGTCTACTTAGGTTAGAAAGGTATGTTTTATTTTAGGCCAAAACTAAAAGTTTTCTTACTGGCTCTTTCCTCTCGGTATGCCCTTTGAAACATTTTTTGTAATCTTATTATTATATTAATATATTAGTGGCTTGCCACTTTTGCCCAAAAAAATTAAAATAAAATTATAAAAATCACGATCCATCATTGCTCCTCTAATCACTTGTGGTTATCCTCTAGTAGCATAGTAACATGATATAAGATAAATCAAATAAAAAGATAAGACACATTGGAACAAACAAATCAACAACCATTTATATCTTCTTCCCAAAGATAAATGTTTCTTGATAGGATGTGTTGGTTCCCAAAATCGCAGGTTTGTCAAACTCTAAGAGTACGCCAGGCTCTATGATCAAGTTTGGCAATTGATTTTGGCCAACGAATGAGATTAACCAAGATGGTTAAAATCCCCTACTCTTTAGGCTTTTCTTGGCCTAGGTGGGTATACCTTACGAATAAATTGAGAAAATTGTACTTGTGCATAAAGTTCTTGGCATAAGGTTTTTGTAATATACAAATTGATTCGTACTATTAAAAGTAAAAGAGAATGTATTTATATGGTTTACATCCTAGTGATTGGTGCCTTCCCTTCTCTAAGAAATGAAGTTAATTCTCTATTCCTATGATGGTTCTACATCACTCTATTAGATAATTTTTACATTCATACTTTATATGAATTTATCAATCATTTGATTCCCTTGATGTAATGAGTTGTCTTTATTATTATGATTTATTTGAATGAGTTTAATCTCTTCTTGAGAGAACCAAGCAAGCAAATCATATAAATAAATTCAAATTTCTTCAATTAATTAGTGATACCCTTGGTATTCAAATTAATATAATAAATAAACTCCACATATAGGAATATCAAAGACCTTGGCTACTTTATCCAATATAATAGGTGAAATTAAATCTAGAACAACATTTAATTATACTCATTGACAACTTGAAAAGAAAAGCACAATTATTTCTTAGAAAGTCTATATTTTTTTATATATATTCCTCTATTGTCTCTTTCATTCACATCAAATGCCAACTTATAACATAATAATCAAAAGCTCATACCTTTTCAAATTGTCTTTTCAACTTAAACTAAAAAACTAATAGTATTGATTAAAGTCTTTAACAACATTAAGAAACAACCTATTAAACTATTCCCTTATGTCAGCAACTAGTTTCCCTGATGCTACTTTGATGAGGAAAAGATGTACCTGTGAGATATGCTCAATATAGCCTGATGTAGTGTATTCATCTACATCATCAATAATATTATTCATTGAGAACTCAATATCATACATCTTCTCCATCCATGTAAATGTGTTGTCTATTACATAGTCTGCATCGTTGATATCATCAAGATCCTCTAAGAGCATCGATTTGCATTCTTCCCTCCGTTCATCTTGATCCTTTATTCCTCCTGTGTCATTGAATAATGTAGGTAGATGTGCTCCTACAACTGCACCAAACTCATTCACCTTGGCCTCAAGGATGCCATATAAATTTCAATATTTTTGTAGTAAATCATTTCCCTCCTTCATTGTATGTTCATTAATAGCCCTTCCCTGCACTTCTTGAAGCTTCTCCTTGATCCTATCTTCTAATATTTTATGTTCCTAGAGGGAATTGTAGTTTCTCATGTGAGCCAGCCAAAATATATCCATTTGTACTATCAAATTATTGAACCTCCTTTTCACAATCTCTGAAGCTATTTCATACTTTGAGGCTTCAATTTGGGTATCAAGTTGTTACTTTCTCTTTGAAACTCATTACACTTCTTCTTCTAATGGTATGATTCCTCTTGTACTACTAGAAGGGATTTATTGGTTCATATGTCAACTCCTTAGATATATCTTTTACTTTGTCTTTAAGCCTTGCATTTTCATGTCCAATAAATTCATTCTTTGATTTATACATGTTTATTTCCTTAACAAACTGTTCAATCTAAGCTTTATTGAATTTTTCTACATTGATGTTTAAGTCAATAGTTTCTATTGGATCAACTTCTCCAACTTGTTGCACCATCAGATGTCCAAAGACTTTACTAGTATCAATGATCTTAGGCCTTTTATCCGGAGGATATAGTGTCGATGTGAGCAAACTTTTTTCTTCTGGGTTGAAACTAGACCTAGTGAATATTTTGTCCACAACCTCTAAGTTCAATTTCATCTTTGTGTCTTGGATGCTTAAGAAGCTATCAAAAACAAGAGAAAAACTTATATCCCACCTTGAGAAAATCATAACACTTGCTTCTTGTAAAATTTCTCCTCCCCTCTCTGGTGTCATTTTACTCATTTTTAAATCAATGTTCTTTTACAACTCATGTAGTGTTTGAAACTCATTGGTAGGTGTTATATTAACCACTCATTTTCTAACTTTCTTCCCTTTATACTCGTACAAAAAGGCTTTTAACTTTGATGTCTTTACAAATTTATCGTAAAAAATAAATTGTTTTCAAGCTAATTGTCTTGCATCATCAGTTAAATCTCCTGATGATTGGTCCACTATCATCATCAAATCAAGTGCGGCATGATACTCACCAACTTTTGGTCTAAAAATTACTCATACTGAACACTAGCTGCAATATCATCCTCTTGTGAAGAATTATTCCATGGAGAAGCTAATTCAAGAGTGGGCTTTGGGGAAATTTGTTGAATGGGGGATTCATTCCTACCTCTATTCTTTGAATACCTTTCCCTCTAGGTTCATTCATTCTAGCCCTGAATACAAAAGATGGTACATCCTTAATCAAATTATCAACATGCAAAATAAGTGTCTCGACCTTGGAAATGAGATCATCAATCTCCAAGAAAGCACCATGAGAGGAGGAATCATGGTTCCCCTTCCATACCTTTGATTGCATAACTTTTTTATATGTGTCAATTTTGTGAGTAGATTGATATTCATCAAGTTTTTTGATAAGATCATCATGCATATAGGGTTTATGCTTATATCCACTCAAACTTTTCCTCACTTTAACATTGTTGATAAACCCTTCAGGATCAAATAATTTTCTTGGTTTCCCTTTTGGCAAGTTATAGTGTGCCAATTTTATATCAGTCAAATCATATCCTTTTATTGTAGTCACACTAAAATCCCCAAAGGAAAGGGTTCTTGGCATGAGAGTTTGTTTGCCAAATGATTTCAAATTCATGAAACTAGAATAAGCCAATTTCTTTATAATCTCTAAACATTATATTTAGTTAGGAACTATCTTGGGTAGGAGGGAAGGAGTATCTTAAAAAACATAAACTCTAATCTTTGTGCAAGCCTCAAAGGAATACCAGTCTCCCCAATTGTGGTCTATTTTACATTTTTCATCCTTATCCTTTGGTCGGAGATTTTTTTTAATTTTAGGTGTTAATGTGTAATCACATGGTTCGCCAAAACATTTGTACAATGTCTTAACAAAGTATTCTTCAAAATATAAGTAATAGGACTGGGTATACCTACTATCCCATATTGCAATCCATAATTGCACAAGCTTCAACTTATTAGTCATGTCATAGTTTGGAATCTTCAAACATTCCATCCATATGCCCATTTCTTGGCCAACATATGGAATCATATGCATAAGAAAAGAATAATGTTTGAAATTTATACAATTTCTATTCCTTTGAATCAAACATAAGTTTTTGTCAATTGAGTTTGCTAAGTATGCTACATAATCAAAAGATTGAGCGCCATGACCTTGTATGTCTTTTGGTAAAACCATTGGTGCAAGTGACATTAGAGAGAAGCATCCGAGCCCAAGACTTGGAAAACTGAATAATAGGTATACTGTAAATATTCCTCAAACAATTCCATAGATAATTGAGGTTTTTCATCAAATTCAAACTTGTTGATTTGGTTTCCTTCTAACCTAGGTCTATGTAAGGGCAACCTCCATCTCTTGTAAGTAGTATCCATTTTGTAGTGTTCATTCTCAATATTTTCAAGAATAAGTTCTTTATCACGGTCATTATCTAACCCAAAGACTAAGGAAATGTATTCACTAGTTATTACTACTGTGAGATTTTGCCAAGATCAAGAGCTCAATGAAAAGTACAATAGAGACAAAATATAGGACAAGAATAAACTGTATTCTCATCAATAGAAAATGATCAATACTATCAAATTACATACAATGTAGATGAGCCTACTTATATAGGCAAGGCTAGGGATATGTGAGCACATAAACATGACATGTGGCTCAATAAGAAACAAGGGTAGGTAGGAAATAGGTGTGGGTAGGTAGGAGAAATAATATAATAGTCCACATGAGGTGGATCACCCACTGAATGTGGAGTGTAACAACAAGATCAACACCATAAAAGGTGGAATTTCTCCTACACACACTATCCCAATGTGGCACAAACACCCAAGTGTCTCATACCCAAACTACTATGAAATGTATTTCCTAAATAAACTTAAGTAAGTGTAATAATATCCATGATGAATAATTATTTACACCAACACCCCCCCTTAAGTGCAACTTAGGGGAATGCACTAAAGTCTACAATGCAACTAAGCAATGCAAGATGGGTCCCGGCTACTAGGCCATGTTAGGTACCCATGTACAAATGCAAATGCATGAAAACCAATGCAATGAAATCTCTGACAAAGAGGGGAAAGAGAGAAAAACCCAATGGGAAAAAACCCTCCCCCAAAAGAGAGATGAAAACTACAAAGAACTCTCATAGAAGTATGTGAAGGACAAAACCCCATGTGAGGAAAATGTCCCCCCCATATGAGAGAAGAAGAGAAGCTAGGAAGCCCCTCCTCAATGTGGAATCTGCACCAATGATAGAAGCTTGATGTATGAAGAAGCTGCTCCATGAACATCGAACAACATTCCTCCCCTTGGGAAGAAACAAAACCAAAGGTGTATCCATGAAGTCTCCCCAATCATGAAGGGAAGATGTATGAAAAAAACTCATGATGAAAGGAATCTCTAAAAACCGCTCAAGTGTCCCCATGTCGATGCTGAAAGATACCCCCTCCAAAGGTGGTAAACTGTGCCACACTACTGAAAAAGGCACTCCAAGATCTAGTGGAGATGGATATAGAACATGTCCCATAGACTCACATGTCTCCTCAAAACATAAAGAGACCTCCTCCAACTGTTGTACATAAGTATCCACAATCATATCAACCTCAAAAGAATGATCATGTAGAGAATGAACAAGAGGGTCAAAGTGTGCCCTCCCAACAATCGAAGAAGAATCACCTTCATCAAAGAGAAGATGAATGTCATCAATGTTGTCTCCCAAATCTGCAATGTAGGATTCCACAAACAAACCTGCAATGTCTGTCAAGTAATCATCCCATGAATCTGAAGCTAGAAGACAATGAATATCCTGCTGCACTGAATCACATGAAGGCAAAATTATCGCACTATCTACATCATCAGGTGCAATAGGTGATGTGATATCAATATGAGGAGATGAAATACAAGGCTCAAGAATGGGGTCACATGTGAGAATCCCCATGTTCAAGTGCCCAAAGTTCTCCTCAAAATCTAAACCATCACAAGAAGTGTGATCAACATGTGTAGAATCATCAAATGTGAAATCATCATCATCAACAAAATCTGAAAAGGAGTATAACCGAGATGCATGATCAACCACCCCAGTCGCAATGATAGCTCTAGTCTCCAAGTCTCTAATGAAAACTGAGTCAGGTGTGAACTCCACAACTCTCTTTGTTGCGCCATGTGTGATTTGATAGATAGAAAGGAGATTGTTTGTCAAGTGGGGTACACACAACACATCATTGAAGGAGTTATCCCCAATGTCAATAGATCCTTTCCCAATCACATCCATGTATGTATGATTGCCCATCAAAATCTGTGGCATGGTGCAAGGCTCAAATGTAGAGAACATAGACTGTCAAGATGCCATATGATGAGAAGCCCCTGAAGTTAGAAGCCATCTCTCTGAATCATGACTGATAGTAGCACATAGAGCTTTTCCTTTTCTTGTTCCAAAAGATTGAGTCTTCCCACTTGTAGAAGCCATGAATTCTTGCCCTTTTCCTTTTGAATGTGAGGAAGTGGAAGTTGATGAATCATCCTTCTTGTAGACTTTAGGCAAATCAATGTTATGGTTTTTGAGGATATGTGTGAGCTCATCAATCTTCTTAGAATGGCAACAATGCTCCTCATGACCAATCTTTTTACAATAAGCACAAGTAGGTCTCTCCCTCTTTGGTGAATTATCTCTCTTGGAAGAGGATGAATCTCCTTGTTGTGGAGAAGATGGTGCTTTTCCTTAGGCTTTGATTGCCATTTCTTCTTATGTGAGTTTTCCTTTCCTTGATTTCCTTTGTTCCCTTGATTTGCCACTAATGCTTGAGACTTAGAAGCCTTAAGAATGCCCATGCTTATCAACTTAGTTTGTTCCATCATCAACATTTCATTGAAAGCATCAAATGTAGGCATTGTGTAGCTTGAACCCATTGTCATCCTATGGGTTTGGAAACTAGAAACAAATGCTGCATATTCTTGTGGAAGCTTGCCTATCAAGTTGAATATCAATTGAGTATCCTTCTTATCAATGCCACAATCTTTGAGTTGTGCCCTCAACTCATTTGCCTTGGTGACATAATCTTGTATAGTATCAAAGTTCTTGGGATCTAACATGGTGAGATCACTATCAATTTGATATCCCCTAATCTCATCAACTTGACCATACAAGTCTTGAAACTTTTGCCAAGCATCCTTGATTAGAGTACACTTCTCAATATGAAAAATGAGATCCTTTGATACATACTTTCTTAAGGTACCAATTGTCATGATATTTTTAGTGAGCCAATCCAAGTGACCAACTGGATCAACCTTAGGATCAGCGGGAGCAACAATAGTTCCATCAATGTAATGAGTGAGTCCTTTTTCCATAAGTTTACTCCATGCATCAATTTTCCAAGTAGCATAATTATGTGGAGTTAAGAGAGGAAACTTAGAAGAACCCATAGCAGAAAAAAGGAAGGAACACAAGAGCACAAAAGCACAAGAGACACCCCCCAAATTCAATCAATCAAAGTACCCCCCCAAAAGTGATGATTTTGGCACTTTATACTTAGTGTGATTACAATAGGCCACTTGAAAATAATGGAAAGGTGGACTTCTGATTTTGTTTTACAACTACCTCAATAGGCTGAGAACTACAAAGCAAAAGATTAGAAAAATAGATCTATGCAATACAAATGCCAAATTGGCCAAATAAGACCATATGATGAAAGTACAATTTATACCCATAATTGCTGCAAACTGATAGCATATTCTGAGAGTAGACAAAAAATAACGCACTTTAAAAAAAAATGGCACATGAAAAGGAGTTCGTATAAGCCCGAACGGAAACTTGGAAGTTGCAGAAATAGGGATTGGACAGGTACAGTCACCAAAAAATGAGAATTCTGAAAAATCTGTCCATAAAAATCAGAAAATAATTCCACCACGTGAAAGTACACGAAATTCTAGCCCATTTCAAAAAAAATTACACTAAAAAATGATGTCATATGCCCAAGATATCACCATTTGAAGTTCGCCTATCAAACTGAAAATGCAAATGGAGGGGCCAAAAATACTCTTTCAAATGATGACGTCAGCATAATATCAGCAGAGAATATTCTCTGATTTTCAGCATATACCTCATGGTAATAAAAAAAAAATTCCCACTCTTTTTAAAAAATTTGATTAAAAAAGCTTCTAAAATAAACTTTAAAAGAGATAAGTGGAGGGACCCATGTGGGGCCTCCTCACTCCACACTTCCAAATCAAAAGCTCTATAAGTAGTATGTAGTCTTCAAACAAATGAAATTACCACCGTACAATGTGGAATTGGGCCACACACATATGAACCCTTTCCCGCAAATGGAAATTGATGACTCCACGAGAGGTGCCGAAGTAATGGAACACGAGCCAATATAAAGTCGATGCAAGGTGAACTTTTGTAATTATCCACTGATGTAGAAAGGAATCTGATAGAAAGCAAAGACTAACTGATCAAATGGAATCATGCCCACGCTGACCAATGGAGCCACCAATATGTAGACAAGAGAAGTAAACGATGCGCTGAGCAAAGAAATCAATCGGCAATGGAATCACCCAGTCATAGCCTCCGTTTGGATATGCGCACAACCAATAGAATTGGGATCAATGAGCAGTGGATCAAAAAAGGATGCACGATTCTATAGACAGAAGGTATGAAGCTTCCAATCGAATGTGAAGGAAAGATTGTGGCTAGCATACAAATTGGCCAACAAAGATGAACCACCCTGTCTGCAAACAAATATAAATTTGCAAAAAAAAATAGAGGTTTGCAACTGACAAACACTACAAATAGACTCAGATCCGATAATGAAGAATGTGGCTAGGGAAAACAAAGACCTGCAAAATTGTACAGGAAATAACAATACGAGCCAAAGAGCACTAAAATTTTTTTTTGCCTCTTTAATTTGCCAGAACAATGATAATACTCCCCGATCTAGAAAAATTTGAATAAATGAAATATTTGCAGAAAATAAGTTCTGCAAGATACTATTAGGGAGAGGGGGTCTAATGGCCTTCCAACTAAAAAAATTTTGCTACAAAAAACAATTTTACCCAAACATAGGCAAATTTGTAGTCAAAATTCATGGAAATAGCCACTTGGACGCAATGGCGAGGTTGGATCTAGTCTAGGACGCCTCCAAAAGATGCTGCTACTCAGATCTACCTCTTGACATCGCAATAATGCCTCTTCAAGATGAATCAATGAAGCCCCAATGGCTCTGATACCATGTGAGATTTTGCCAAGATCAAGAGCTCAATGAAAATTACAATAGAGACAAAATATAGGACAAGAATAAACTGTATTCTCATCAATAGAAAATGATCAATAATATCAAATTACATACAATGTAGATGAGCCTGCTTATATAGGCAAGGCTAGGGATATGTGAGCACACAAACATGACATGTGGCTCAATAAGAAATAAGGGTAGGTAGGAAATAGGTGTGGGTAGGTAGGAGAAATAATATAATAGTCCACATGAGGTGGATCACCCACTGAATGTGGAGTGTGACAACAAGATCAACACCATAAAAGGTGGAATTTCTCCTACACACACTATCCCAATGTGGCACAAACACCCAAGTGTCTCATACCCAAACTACTATGAAATGCATTTCCTAAATAAACTTAAGTAAGTGTAATAATATCCATGATGAATAATTATTTACACCAACAACTACAAAGGGTATTCCTTGAGCATCACAAATTATTCTGGTCTTTGGGTTGTAATTTTTAGCAATCACTTTCATCAAATCCACATTTACATATACATTGGGCATGACTAGTTTACCTAATTTAGTCACCATGGATTGCACATTGTCTTATGTCTAAACATTCTTTTATAGTGGAACATTTATAGGTCATATCCCCTTTTAGGTATCCATACATCTCCTGAATGCAATTGTTTATCTTCTGGTTTCTCTGCACTAGTGTTCAATTTCATAGTCCTCCTTGTTTTATGACCAACACCGGGTAATTGATCTATTAAGTTCTGGTTTGCTAGCCTTCCTTCCTTTTTCTACCTCTTAGCACTAGGTTGATTAGAGGTTTCTTTCATGTCTTCCTACTATTTTCTATTTACTTAGAATTATAAACCCCAAAGCATAATTCTCCTTAGTTACCAGAATTTTATAGTGGATACTTACTTATGATCTCAATGCAGAAATGATTAGTTTAATGTTCAACCTAACTCCTCCCACTTAATATAAAACAAGCCACATATTTCTCTATGTTCTTCAAATTGTCTCAATCAACTCAATCCATGCTTGATTATAATTCTCTTCTTATGCAAACAATTCTCTCAAAATGACCATTAATGGATTCAATTTTTTCGAATTGTCACTATGATGTGACAATTCTCATCGACCGGAAAGAGATAACCTTTCTTCGATAATACTATCTCTTATTTGGCACCATCTCATTTGTAGTCCTTTTGCATATTTATATCTTATAGAGAAGATTGTTGGCATTTGGGAATTAAGTTGTCATTGATGTCAATTGATTTGGCAAGGTCACCGGTAAGAAAGGAGTGATTGACATGATGGGAATACACATGAGAGTGAGTAGACAAAATGAAGGCTTACCGGTAAGGCATAAACTAAGATGAAGGATGTGTGTGTGTTAACATGCTGAGGAACAACCGATAGAGAAATAAACTAGTTTGGAGATTGGATACCTATTTATGATGAAGAGGTAGAATGTTAAAGATATCACAAACCACCGGAGGTGAAGATGTGTTACTCGTATAGTGTGCATTGCTAGATTAGAAGAAGAAGAAGAAGATCTCACCAATAAAGGCGTGTACCGATACGAGTTTGTTGAATGTTCAATTATGATTTGACTGTGTGTCGGTGAGCTAAGTGATTAACCACGATGATGCCATGTGGAGTCAAGGTGAAAAATATGTAGAGGTTGGTAAAGCCATCATCGACATGGTTGGTGAAACAACTAGTCAATATAAATGAAATAGCCACAAATCATGAGATTGTAACTGACTAATGCAACTTGAGGAAGAAAGAATGACTGAGGAAGATCAGGGAATAGTTGGCACCTAGATCAATGTAAAGGAAATCTGATTGCAAGAAGACCTCGAAAAGGAAACAATTGAAGCATTTTATGAGTCGACAAATTTCAAGGCAAGAAATATTGTACACGATTGCTATCTTTAGAAAGTATGCATTGGATTATGGAAACCATGTATAGATGCATCCCTAGAGTACAGGTGATCGATCCAAGAAAGGATGGATCAGATCTCATGAGGATTGTGTTAGGTAAAGGAAACCCTAACCGCTCAGTGTTTGAATGCATTCTTGGTGGGAAATCATGATGATAAATATATGAGCTTGAGACAGAGAAAAATGATGTTGCATAGAAGAAGAAGAGAAAAGTGAGATTAAGTACAAAGAAGAATTGTTAGCCTTAGAACTTGTTCTAAGAAACTTATAGAGTAAGTGAGCAAGCAAACTGATGAGAGGGTTTAACCAGTAGTGATTGAGTACTGGTATAACTATAGTTTCACAGTTAAGCAAAACCAACAAGGTGTGATAGAGCGGACAACATCTAAGTGTGACATAGTGTGTTGTGAGATTGGGAGAGAGAGAGAAAGATAAAAGAGGTCAAGAATCAGAGAGAGTAATCTCACAACAGGAAGTGTGAGATTCAGTGGAGGAGAAAATACTGTCAACCGGCAGTAGGATATTTAATCAAGTGTTGCAGAATTCATCTGCAATAAGAAGCCTTAACTGTATCCAAATTATATTTTAATATACATCACCAAGTTAGAGCTTGGTGCAGGGGTTGGTGCCCTAAATATTTGTAATTTAGTGTTTTACCTGTGAGGCTGTATTGGAGTAGTAGTCTCCAGCAACTTTTCTCACTGAGGTTTTTCCCACATTGGGTTTTCCTTGTACATCTGGTGTTGTGAGTTGCATTTGTGTGACTGATCTTGTTGGATTTCCTTCTTTCTTTACCAGTTTGTTTGTTTAGTGGTTAAGTGATTAATTGGTATTCTGAAGTTGCTTTGAAAGTCAAAAATTTAGGAACCACTGATTCACCCCCCCTCTCAGTGGTACTCTGTGTTCAACAGAGATGACATAATTCTCTTGTCGAGGTTGAGTGTCTCCTCAATGAAACCCTTTATTTTATCTTGTGACCTATCAAGAAGACTGTTCAGTCTCTATTTGATGTGTCTCTAATAGGTCACCCTTCTCTCATATGTAGACACTTTTAAAAAGACTCATTGAGATCAAATGTCTCTTTGATGAGTTTTCCAATATGTTGTATCACTCCTTTGAGGATAGCTGAAGTCACTCTCTTTGATCACATTGGTGGGTACTTTTTCTCATACTATTATTATTTCAAAAAGACTTTTGTAATCTTTCTTCAATTTTGACTGTCTCCTTGATAAGCTCTTGCTAAGTCCTTTTCTATTTTATCGATGAGACCCGTTATGTAATGCCCCGCCAGGAACCCTAAAGGAATACAACACAACTAGGCAACTAAAGGGTGAATTTTTTTTTAAAGATTAAGTGTATTAATTATAACAATTGCACGCTTAATAACACAGTGGAAGTCTAACACATGATGTTCTAAGGGTTACCAATGAAGATTAATTCATAGATTATATTAACATCATGGTAATCCAATTGTCCATTTTAATTAGGTAAATTAAATGCTTGAGAATAAACCTACACTTGCATCTAAATTCCATAATGAAAGAATTAAAGTATTCCAATGCATTTATTTATCCATAAAACATTTATACAAAAGATCAAAGCAACTGAATTAACATACATTCCACCAATATAATATTACAATATCCATAAATACATGGCTTCCAAAAATACCACTGAATCCAAAAGTTACAATATCAAGGTTACATAAAAGTTTGATACAATGACCACAAGGTCTCAACTGAACAATGATCACGAACAAGAGCTAGTACATGAACCACGAACCAAGAAACACCAGCTAAGCCTTTCCTCACCTGAACATACAATCCAGAACATTCGATGGGAAGTGGCACTACCACTCGACCATGTGATCCTGAAATGGAACCACCCCAACATTCTAGGAGATAGTAGAAGACCCTCAAGAAAGCAACATAAGACAAGTACGACAGAACTACATGACTTCACAAACATCCATGTGACTCAACTCACAAACACTAGTGACTCTAAGGAGAGAGTGTCATTGCATGGCTTAAGGTGGTTACCCTGGTAGGCCTCCATAGGTCCCGACCCCCATCCTGGGTTATCCTGGTAACCTCTCCCGAACCTCCGGTTCCATCTAATCCTCATGCAGACCATACCAATCCTTTCATGAAGGCAAGGTGATAGGTTTTCTATTCCAAGCCTTCTCTCCACATCCTGAGCCTATAAAAGTACTCAACCATCTGCGAGGCATATTATCTTAATTAATATTTAATCTACCCACCCCCTAATCAATTATTAGGTTATCACTTCTTAACTGACTTTTGAGGGGTTATCCTGCTATCCACTTCGGGCACGACCCCCGCTTGAAAGCCACTCTCTCTCATAGGACACTAACAGGAAAGGTCTCTCTACGAGAACCCTATGGTGAAACTAATAGCCATTGATAGTTCTAATACTAATTGTAAAGTACTGATGCCAATAGCTAACAAGATGAGAGGGGGGGCTGAATCATACAAACTTAAACTTCCATAAAATCAACAGATTCAACCTCGATAACTTATACTTTAGCAATATAACCAACACTACTAAACATACAAACTCATAAACACAAAATCATCATAAAACTCATAACACCAGATTTAACGTGGAACCAAATAGGGAAAAACCACTGTGGGATTTTGGACCCACTAAGAAATATACTCTTCTAGAGTATGCTCGGTTAAAAGCAAATCCTGTTAAAGATTACAAACACATTACTAGATGTGAGCCAGTTAAGGGATTTCCTTCAGATCTATTAGGATCTTCACTTTGTTAGAAGTGACCTTGTTAAAGGATTTCAAACACTCATTTAGAATGTTACCTTGCTAGAGGGTTTACAAATAAGACTGTTAAGTCCACTCGGTTAACAGATTTCCTATCACTTACAAAATAACAGTAATAAAAATATATCTGCAACTTCACATCTAAAATGATAAAGTAGATTCTTATTTGCTCAAAACAATCTAGTCATAAGACTTATCTTGTCCCTTTGCTGGGCTCTCTACTCTGTTATTCAAACAGGTCTTCAAGCTTCTATGCTCGGTAATCACTATGTAGCATCCCTGTGCTTACACTTGCCTGCATACATCGTTTATCAACAATTCCTTATTTATAAACAATTGGTAACCGCTTAATCTCCTTGATCACATTTCCCATGATCAATCTTAGCCATCAGATCTTCAAACTTGACCAGGTTCAATGTATCCTTCTGATCTAAAAATGTTTTACCTTGCCTCGGGACTTGCATTCCTTTCTAGGAACTTGCACAAGGTTATTGCCGTTCAATCTGCACTATAGATCTTCCTGCCGATTTTCCTTTGCCATAGATCCTTGACAAACTTCATGTGCGGCATACCAATCACTAAATCAACTCCAGCTCATCATTGTCCTTAATTAAATAATGCTTTTATCCATCCAATGCGCACTATCACAACTCGGTTACAACTCGGTAAATACTAAACTTTACTCAGTAGACATTCCACCTTCATTAACCGATATCGATAACCTTAGGGTTTACCGACTAGGTTCTTTGCTCGGTGACATAATATAGTATTAACCTTACAATCAACAACATATGTAGGACATCAAAACAATCTAAACATCATGATCTCATCATTGTCTAACTCGATAATAGTTGCCCATTGAATAACTTATTTCTCCCCTTATTCATCACATTCTTTCTGTGTCACTTACCCACCACTTAATACTCATCAAAACATACTTCTTAAGATATGGCAACATCATACTAAATCAGAAAATCAATTTCTTGACATCAATGACAAAATAATGTTATAAAGATAGTTATCATCCTTTTACAGTTATATCAATAATCTCCAACAACCTTCTCAATATCCTTAATGAATATCAACAATCTTTCTTTCTACTGAAATGCCAACAATTTCCCCCTTTGGCATTGATGGCAAAACCAACAATTAAATGGTAATACCAACAAGATATTCAAATTGATTCAGATTCAGATTCAGATTGCTGTTAGACTTCTCCTATTATCCTTGAGCTATTACAATCTTCTGAAGTCTTCTCCTTTTGTAGCCTTCTCCCGTTGTCATTAGTCTTCTGTTATTTTCATCATTCAGGGCTTTACCATTCAGTCAACCATTTAGTCTTTCAACCATTTAGTCTTCTCCCCCTTTGATAGCAATGCCAAAAAGTAAAAGAACTAAATCATAATTTCTTCCTCTGTGAAGTGATTTGCCTTGCTATGTATCATCTCAGTCTCGGTCAGAGCAACTTATCTCTATTCACTATTTCTTGCACACCTTTAGAAAACCTTCTAAAGTGCATAAATCAACATCAATCCACACATAATATTCTATAGATTCATCGAATTGATGCTTTCACTGAACTCGGTCAGTGAGTAGAAGATAGGGGTAGGACCCCTAACTTGCTTCTGAGATACTCAAAAGTGTCCCTTGGTAGTGGCTTTGTGAAGATGTCTGCAATTTGCTCCTTTGAACTGATATATTCCAGCATAACATTCTTCTCTTGAACTTCTTCTCTGAGATAATGATACTTTATAGAGATATGCTTTGTCTTAGAGTGCATTACTGGATTCTTTGAAATGTTAATGGCACTAGTGTTGTCACAAAATATAGTTACTGGCTTGATAACCTTTTCATTTATATCTTCCAACAGTTGTTTGATCCATGCTATGTTGGTACAATTCAATGTTGTAGTGACATATTCAGCTTTAGTTCTTGACTATGAAATGCATCCTTGTTTCTTGCTAAGCCAACTTACAAGTCTGCTTCCTAAGAAGAAAGCTCCACCACTTGTGCTTTTCCGGTCATCAATGTTTCCTGCCCAATCAACATCAGTATAAAATTTTAAATCAAAATCATTCTTCTTTTCATATACTAAGCCATAATCTTCAGTGCCTCTTAGGTATCTGAAAATTCTCTTGATTTCTATCATATGGGTTTCCTTGGGATCTGCAGAGAATCTTGCTACAATACCCACTGCATGTGCTATATCCGGCTTGCTGTGAACAACATATTGCAACTTTCCAATCATAGATCGGTAAAGTGTCTCATCAACAGATGCAGATTCATCATTCTTTGATAGTTTATAGTTTGTAGTCATAAGAGTACTTACCGGTTTAGAATCCTCCATTCCAAATTTCTTTAGAATTTCCTTCATATACTTGGTTGAGTAATGAAAATCTCATCTTTCATTTGCAGTATTTGTAAACCTATAAAATACTTTATCTCACTGATTAATGACATCTCAAATTCTTTGCTCATTTCATTTCCAAAGTTCTTGCATAAGGAGTCACTACCACAAAAGATAATATCATCAACAAATATGGCTGAGATCAGTATTCCATTGTCCTCATCATTCTTCATGTACATGTTGCTATTTTCACTTGCCCTTATAAAACCAACCTTGATCAAATAAGAGTGCAGTCTTTCATACCATGCTCTAGGTGCTTGTTTCAGACCATATAAAGCTTTGTTCAATTTGCATACCTGATCTTTACTCTTGTCTTCAACAAATCCTTCAGGTTGTTCAATGTGAAATTCTTCTAGTGTACCATTCAAAAATGCAGATTTAACATCCATTTGATATACCTTGAAATTTTTAAAAGCAGCATATGCCAACAATGTTCTTACTCCCTCAAATCTAGCCATAGGTGCAAAAGTTTCACCATAATCTATTCCTTCCTCTTGAGCATAACCTTTGCAAACTAGTCTTGCTTTGTTGCGAATGACCTCACCTTTTTCATTTAGCTTTTTTTTGAAAATCCACTTTGTACCGATTACATTTTTGTCCTTCAGTCTTGGGATCGGTGTCCATGTGTCATTCTTCTTGATTTGATTAATCTCTTCTGTCATAGCATTTACCCAATCTTCACTATTAAATGCCTCTTTTACTATTCTCGATTCAAATTCAGATATCAAACATGTGTTCTATCTCAGTTTGTTCCTTGTCATTACTAGATCATCCTTATCTCCTATAATCTGATTTGATGCATGATGTCTTCTGACATATTTGGCTAATATAGGATTGGTAGGTTCTGTATGATCTTCTTCATCACTCGATAACTGGACATTATCTTCATTTTCTTCAGCAGTTTTCTCGATAGGACTTCTCGGTTGCACATAAACAAATTCTTCATAATCTTCTGGTTCTTTGGAATTTCCTTCATCATTTCTTTCTGCAAATTCATCAATTTTCACATTTGCACTTTCTACTATTTTTTTAGATGATTTGATTAGACATTTAAATGCTTTACTTCTAGAAGAATAACCTAGAAATGTTCCTTCCTCACTTTTTTGATCAAATTTTCCATTTCTGTCATCTTTGTGAACATAGCATCTACTTCCAAAGATTTAAAAATAACTTACATTAGGTTTCTTGTCATACTAGATCTCATATGGTGTCTTCATAGTTTGTTTCTTTAGTTGAACTCGGTTCAGGGTGTAAACTGTAGTGCTGATTGCTTCTCTCCAGAATGTTTGACGTACCCTCTTTTCTATCATCAGGGTTCTGGCACAATCCACAATTGATCTGTTTCTTCTCTTGGCTATTCCATTTTGTTGAGGTGTTCTTGGTGCAGATACTTGTCTTTTTATACCATGATCATTGCAGAATAGGTTAAATTCATCAGAAGTGAACTCCTCTCCTCTATCAGATCTAAGACATTTAAGTTGTCTTCTTGTTTCATTTTCAACTCTTGCCTTGTACCATTTAAACATTTGAAAAGCTTCTGATTTTTCTTTTAAAAACATGACTAACATCATCCTTGAGTAATCATCCACAAATAATATGAAATATTTATCACCATAATAACTTTGAACTTTCATAGGACCACAAAGATCAGTGTGTACTAGATCTAAAATTCCTTTAGAAGTGTAGGACTTACTTGTAAAGCTTGATCTTGTCATCTTACCCATCTAGCATCCTCAACACATAGCATTCTCAAGTTTTTCCAGACTCGATAGACCTCTTACTCGGTGCTTCTTTCTTATTTTGATCAAATTATCAAAATTTATATGACAAAACCTTTTATGCCATAACCAGGTATCATCTATCTCTGCATAAAGACACTTGTTCCAAGTTGAGTCAAGATGAAATGTATTACCTTTTGTTTGTGTCCCGGGTAGCAACTAACTTTCCATGCTTTTCATGAACGTTGACAATTCCTTTTTGAAATTCTATTCGGTATCCTGTATTATTTAGCTATGCTACACTCAACAAATTATATTTCAAACCTTCAACCCAGTATACATCATCACATTTAGCATTGTCAAGAAGTATTATAGATCCTTTACCTTTCACTGGACATGGTGCATCATTACCAAATCTTACATAGCCTCCATCATAGTCTTCTAATTTAACAAATTTGTGTTTATCACCTGTCATGTGATGTGAGCATCCACTGTCTATGATCCAAGAATCATTGTTATTTATGTGAGATATTAGGGCTTTTTCTTCATACCTTTCTTCATCAGATCCATCTTTAATAGCCACATAAACAACTTCCTCAGTATCAATTTCATCAGATTTATCATCGTTGGATTCCTCATCAGCTACTAGACATGTCTTTCTATCTCTCCTTCTGAAGTCTCGGTGTCCTCTGTAGTGGTTGTCTTTCTGTTTGTCTTCTCGGTAATCTCTCTTTTCACTAGATTCTTTATCAGGGCAGTTAGAAGCCATATGTCCTATTTTATCACAATTGAAACATTTTAAATGTAGCTTTCCTTTATACTTACCTTTTCCTCTCGGTAACCTTCTGGCTAATAGTGCTTCAAACTCTTCTTGCTTCTTGATTTCCTCATACAGTTTGTGCACTTTTTCCATGTTCTTGTGAAATCTTTCACTTGCTCCATTGTGATCCCCTTCAGAGTACTTACTCATTCTATCATTGTAATCATCAGATTCACCAATATGAAAAGAACTGAATGCAAATTCTACTTTATTTACCGAAGACCCACTGTTATCAAAATTACTTAACTCAAATGCATGTAGCTTACCAATAGTAGCATCCAAAGAAATTGGCATGTTAGGTACAGACCTCAATTCATTGATTACAGAGACTTGAATAGCATAAGCTGGTAGAAGGGTTCTCAACAACTTACTTGTTATATCCTTTTCTTGAATAGTTCCACCTGCTCCTTTAATTTGATTGACAATCTCCTTTAGTCTGGTACTGTATTGGGTTATGTTCTCACCTTCATTCATCCTCATGGATTGAATTTGTCCTCTTAGACTATCTACTTTTTCTCTTTGAACATGTTCATCACCCCCATAAATAGATATGAGCTTAGTCCACATTGCTTTTGCATCATTACAGCCTTCTAGATCATTAAACTCTGAGTCGGTCAATGCTGGTGTAATTCAAATCATAGCTTGAATATGTTCTTTCTTTGACTTTATTTCTTCCAAGGTCATAGGGTTGGTGCTCAGTGCAATGTAATCATTCTCCAGATAATATGTTGCATATTCTCCAATTCTTGATAAATGCAACTTCATCCTTTTCTGCCATGTGGAGAAACTTGACTTGTTCAGCTTCAGTGCATCCCTTTTATATATCTTCAGATCTTTGCCTCAAGTACCTTTAAACTTTTCTTCTGGAGTCCAAAGCTCTGATACCAATTGATAGTTCTGATGCTAATTGTAAAGTACTGATGCCAATAGCTAACAAGATGAGGGGGGGGGGTGGGTGAATCATACAAACTTAAACTTCCATAAAATCAACAGATTTAACCTCGGTAACTTATACTTCAGCAATATAACCAAAATTGCTAAACATGCAAACTCATAAACACATAATCATCATAAAACTCATAACACTAGATTTAACATGGAAACCCAAATAGGGAAAAACCACTATGGGATTTCGGACCCACTAAGAAATATACTCTTCTAGAGTATGCTCGATTAAAAGCAAATCCTGTTAAAGATTACAAACACATTGCTAGATGTGACCCGGTTAAGGGATTTCCCTCAGATCTATTAGGATCTTCACTTTGTTAGAAGTGACCTTGTTAAAGGATTTCAAACACTCATTTAGAATGTTACCTTGCTAGAGGTTTTACAAATAAGACTGTTAAGTCCACTCGGTTAAGAGATTTCCTGTCACTTACAAAATAACAGTAATAAAAATATATCTGTAGCTTCACATCTAAAATGCTAAAGCAGATTCTTATTTGCTCAAAACAATCTAGTCATAAGACTTATCTTGTCCCTCTGCTGGGCTCTCTACTCTGTTATTCAAACAGGTCTTCAAGCTTCTGTGCTCGGTAATCACTATGTAGCATCCCTGTGCTTACACTTGCCCGCATACATAGTTTATCAACAATTCCTTATTTATAAACAATTGCTAACCGCTTAATCTCCTTGATCACATTTTCCATGATCAATCGTAGCCATCAGATCTTCAAACTTGACCAGGTTCAATGTATCCTTCCGATCTGAAAATGTTTTACCTTGCCTCAGGACTTGCATTCCTTTCTAGGAACTTGCACAAGGTTATTGTGGTTCAATTTGTGCTGTAGATCTTCCTGCCGATTTTCCTTTGCCATAGATCCTTGACAAACTTCATGTGCGACATACCAATCATTAAATCAACTCCAGCTCATTAGTGTCCTTCATTAAATAATGCTTTTATCCATCCAATGCACACTGTCACAACTCGGTAAATACTAAACTTTACTTGGTAGACATTCCGCCTTCATTAACCGATATCGATAACCTTAGGGTTTACCAACTACGTTCTTTTCTCAGTGACATAGTATAGTATTAACCTTACAATCAACAACATATGTAGGACATCAAAACAATCTAAACATCATGATCTCATCATTGTGTAACTTGGTAATAGTTGCCCATTGAATAACTTATTTCTCCCCTTATTCATCACATTCTTTATGTGTCACTTACCGATCACTTAATACTCATGAAAACATACTTCTTAAGATATGGCAACATCATATTGAATTAGAAAATCAATTTCTTGACATCAATGACAAAATAATGTTATAAAGATAGTTATCATCCTTTTATAGTTATATCAATAATCTCCAACAACCTTCTCAATATCCTTAATGAATATCAACAATCTTTCTTTCTACTGAAATGCCAACAAGCCATATCTAGTCCTAACAAACCACAGGTGAAGGATACACAATCACTAACTCAGGATTGACCATATGGAATAAAACACACAATGACTCATATCAACAGGGTTATACAACAACACCTGACCAACCTGGGTATAACAACATATGACATAACGACAACTCAACTGGAATTGCAACGAAATTAAGCTTGACTGCAAATACCATTTATACAAGATCCTAATACAAGAAATCTTTGTTTAAACATCCAAAAGCATAAAATACTTGTAATTAAAGATTTTCCAGAAAGTAAGAAAATACAACTATAATAACACAAGGAAATCAATGTAGTCATTTGTCCAATAAAGTTAAATAAAATCACATTAAAATTAACCCCCTAATTATATGTTCATGATTAATTTACAAATAAACTCGATTCGATTGTATCAATAATCTAAATTAAATTCCAATTTAAAAATTATATATAATAATTTAATATAATTACATAAATATATATATATTCTTCGAATATAATATTATATAATTATATCACATTAAAATATATAATAAAAAGAAGATATAATTTTGAAATATCTTTCATTTCCAATAACATAATTAAAACCACATAAAATACTATATATATATTATTATTATTTTTTTAACATATTAAAAATTAGATAAAACCAAATTATATAACACTAGGCATGAAACTCGATTGTACCATATTCTGGAATACAAAATAAAACCCAAGGAAAAGCATCCCATATTGACTCACTGACATTGCATGGTAGCAGGTGCTACCGTCGGTAGTTGTACTACCATTGGTAGCAACTACCACATTTTTTTTATATATAATTTTTTTCTTTTTTCTTTTTAAATTTCATAGCATTAAAAAAAACTATAAATTTCAATTTTCAATAAAATCTATTTCCCCATAATTTAATTAATACAATTTTCCCCAAAATAATTAAAAAAAACAATTTCCCCATAACCTTTAATAACCCAATAAATTTAATTTGCCAGAATAACTTTTCCAAAATCCTCACAAAATTTAATCTACAAACACTCAGGAAATAACTTCTTTCCATAAACTAAAATTAATTTCAGGAATGAATTTTAGCCAAAAACATGAAATATATAGAAAGGGTTTTGGATTTGACAAATATTTTTAACACACATCATTCAGCAAGAGGGAAGAAATAAAATATTTTCTTTAAAAACAACCAGAAGAGGCCACCCAACTTGTATAGCTTTCCCGGAAGATTTACGTGGAAAAGCTCAATCTTGTACCAGTTTTCCAACCCAATCCATCTTCCAGCAATCCTCTGATAATTTCTTCTTCAACAAAATATTGCTTCCAAAATAAATTTTGTCTTCCAAAATCTCTACCTCCTTCTTGTGTCCAAAAAGAGAAAGATCTATTCTTTTTAACCTAAAATTTTAGGTTGCATATATTTTTCCCAAAAACCTAATATTTAATTTTAGTAATAAAAACAATTTTTTTTTTTGTAATTCCTAACAAAGGGATAAATTAACATGCAATAAGCAAAAACATTTTTTTCTTTTATTTTCTCATGCAAATTACTTAATTTTCTAAATAAAGAAAATTAAAACAATACTTTAATTCTAATTTATTTATTCATTTATTTATTTATTCTTTTATTCATTTTTTTGTTTAAAATTCTAGGAAACACTAAATGAAATTAATCTAATTTATTTTTCACTAAAATTTAAATAAGATATAATTCGAATACAATGCAACTTGCAATCTCATTCAATAATTTCTTTTAATTAATTAAATTTAAAATCTTAATGCATAAAATACATAATTCTCAAAATACCAACTATGAGATAACTCCATAAATTTAATTAATTAATTAAATCCACTAAACACACAAATTGAGCAAACCCCAAGCAAAGACTCATAAAAAGGTGAAATGACAAAATACGAAGGCCGAACAAACTTACAAGACGACCAACTGATGACACTCACAAGAGTATAACTGGGTAAAATAGGGTCAAGTACTACCTCCTCCACTTCCATCAGACAAATATAAGGCACACTTAGACCTATGAAGCCAGGTGGAGACAATACCTCGTACCTACTTGGTACTTGTACTTGCAATATCCTACATCACCGAACCACACATGCATGTATACAATATGGAAAACATGGCATACACATCGATGAAGGAGAATCACAATGTTCCCTGTCTCACCGGAGTGAGTGAAAGAAAATCGTCCCCTTGCATCCAATACACTCACAAACATGCGACATATAATTACACATTGCATAGATAAAGTAAAGTGCCAGTACATAGCAATAATCCATAAAATGCCATAAATCACAAGTACTGAAATACTGCAAAGAAATTATGCATCTCATATCCAGATAAAGCATGAAATAATTTCATATAAGTCTGAATAACACATCATGGTAATGTATCGACTGAAAGTAAACAATAATAAAATATGAGTCTAATAAGTTCAAATGAGGAGGGGTACTACACGTTACCATCTGCTCGATATAATTCAGGCATCTTATCGTCAAGACATCACAAAAGTCTTGTAAATGCCTTATGTATCATTGATGAAAGTTCTCATAGTATCATCTAACATACATGACAATGTTTGCTTGATATAAGTAAATCCATTAATCTCATTAGATCATGGAGACTTTGAAAATGTCTCCTCTTGGAATTGGTGTGTTGTCGATGAGACTCCTTACTGTAGTATCTATCAGACAATATGATGTTTGCTCGATATGCTCAATGTTGACCTTTTGTTCAAGTTTCTCATCTTATTAACCATTTTACGCTATTACAATATTTAGGCATGATTCATGTTTGACAAGCAATCTAGTGTTATACCAAAATGTTTTTATTTTTAGAATTTAGACTAGAAAACACATTGAATTATGACATAGAAGGGAATTTAGCTATGAATAATGTTGTTACTAGAGAATATGAGCATCCAAAGGTTTTTTTTCAGTTCAACCATTTATATGGATAGTAGTGGGAAAATTATAAAACTTAGGAACATACTGATCATGTTAGGAAATACTTTATTTTGGGACCCTAACAAGATGATAAAGATGATGTTTTGTAGGATTCCTATTATAGGAAAGATATATATGTTAAGGCATGAGATATGATACGACACCTTCTACAAAATGTATCTCTAAAGGCACATTGTTTGATAAGGATGCTAAAACTGATAGGCAATTGATCATTAAGGTCGTAGGATGACTTGCTAGTTTCTCTATTGTTGCACAATTTAAGCTCAATGTTTTGTGTGATGTCATGCTTGTGTATAGTCAAAGTGTTAGTCTGTACAAGATATAGTTTATTATGGATGATGGATGATGGCGGGTGAAATTTTTTATTATGTACTGTGGGAAGTCTATTATAGAAGGTGGATTGTGAAAGTGATTGTGATGGTGAAAATGTGATGTATCCTTTGATATGATGTCAAAGGTCCAAATAAAATAACCTAGGTAAAGGATTGTCCCCTATCAAGTATAAGGCCATATATTGCAGGTTGGTTTTACTGGATTGAGTTTATTGTGGTATGGAATGGATGGGTCAAAGTGACACTAAAAATCAATAAGTCTAAGGCCATAAGAGGTGTGCCAAATTTTTATTATGAAAAATAAAAATTTCAGATTTATTATGGAAGGATGAATGCTTATTATTATGGATAGGGTTTAAAACTAGATAGAATAATGATGTATTGAAGAGCATGATACTCTACTCATTTCACCTATAAGAGGTTTTCACCATGATACTTGCTCAAGGTGTGAGTGAAGTGGTTTTCACCATAGGACACATTATTTCTCTTAATTTCTAATTTTTTTGGTGTCACATAAGACACTTGTTTGCTAGGTTTTAAGATCAAGGTGATAAATTTTTTATTTTATTTGTTTGTATTTTTGAAGGGGATTCCCTAAGGGCAATGTGTAGAAATTATGAAGGTATATGCTATTAATGGGATCTAGAAGTAGTTCACCTTTGGGAGTTGTAGACATCTAAAATTAAGTAAATTAATATTTAATTAATTTAAGCTTGTTAACATAATTAATTAATTTAGATTTTGTTGGTCCTTTTCTTCTTAAAATTAATTAAATCAAATTTAATTAATTTTATCACTATAGTTTGATAATTAATTTTCCAATAAATTAAATATTCCTCATTCTTCTAAAGTCATCTCGACCATTAATTCTTCTAAATCCCTGTTACTTGATTAATTCTAATTAATTAACTTAAGTCATTTGATTCTTACAAATCACTTTTATTAATCCTCACTTAGCTTAATTAATCACTCCCTAATCATGCTCCTCCAATTTTACATTCATCCTCTCATTCTCTCTCATGTCACATCCTCCTAACTTTACCACTTATGCTTCTAATCCCTCATTAAGCCACCTAATCAACCCCCTTAATAATTTACACATTCCTAATCACCTTGATTAGGGATGAGTTAACTCTTTTCCATAAATGCCCACTTTGATCCTTTCAAAGAAATTCAAATTCTTTGAATCTCCCCATGCATCCTCTTCCCAAGGAATTTTTAATTCATTTTCTCATTTAGTCTTCTCACACATCTCTTATTTTAGAATTTTTAATTCCTCCTCCCTTCCCCCAAGGAATTTAATATTCCTTTTCTCTTCCCAATGTAATTGAGGAACTCATCCCCATGTACCTTGAGATGTGTGGAGACAAGAAATGCCTTTATAGCAAATCTCTTGGTTCCCCCACACCTTGTCCTCTCAATCCTCTTCCACTCTTTCTTTCAATCCTAGCCCTTAATTCCAAAATCAATCTTGCCCCTCCATTTTGGCCTCCTCCAATCTATAAATTGGAGTCACATCTCCTCACAAATCATCCACTTCCATTGCATTCTTATGCTGCTCTTATTCCCATATCCACTTTTCATCTAATCTTATGTTTTCCATTTGAGATCCAAAATCATCAATCATGTCATCCTAATGCCCAAATATTGCTTCATCTAAGCCAATCCATCTAACCCTCAGTTATCATTTAATCTGATCCCTTGTTGTGTAGTGGAGAGCAATCCACAATCCTATCAAAGAGCCAATCCAATCAAGTGGAGAAGGGGCACATTATTCACTTCAATGAAGGCTCAATCCGAGGAGCAAGAGAAGATCATTGTGAAGGTATAAATGGTTTTATGTCATGCATGTTTGAATGTTTTATATTTATTTGTTTTTAAATTAACCATAAGCCCTCACATTTATTTTTACTTGGTTCATTTTGGCATGCCCAGTGGGATCCACGTCCCTTATTACTAATCTCGTTTTTAGTGTTTTTTGAGAATTTGAGTTGTAGGTTTCAAAACGATGTCCGCGTCTGTAAAAAAACATCCTTGACTCCCTATTTCAACATCTACGTGTTAAAACAACATCTTCTAATGCATAGATTTTAAATTTTTAACCTTCTCTTTTTTGTAGATTCCTTTCTTTGATGTCTCCGCTTGTAATTCAATGTCTCTACCTAGTGTTTTTTGACACAATTTTTTTGAACTATTTTCAATTTTCACCTTAAAAATAACAAAAAAATAACAAATTGGTTAAAAAGAACACAAAAACATTAGATTAGCTATCTTTGTTTTTCTATTTTGGTGAAATTAATTAGATTTTGAGGCTAATTAGGTAATTTTACGGGCTAATTGATGCATTAGCATTTGTGCAGACGCTCGACGTCTGCACTCTAGTTCAACATCTATGTTGGACTTGATTGCCCGCCTAAATTCAAAAATTCAAAATTTGTACAATTCAATTTTTTCGGCTAACTATCTTTCTATTTTTTGCATTTTGATGTCTACACTATAGATCAATGTCTACGCAAGTACTAATTTAGCAGTTAGAATTTAGAATGTCAAATTTTAAAAATTCCCAGTTTCTACATTTATGTTCTCTAGCTAGGCCTGCTTCGACGTCTGCACTTGTGCTTCGACATTTATTCGGAGGCCTTAGGAATTTTTGCTTACTATTCCAAATATCAGTTTTTGCGAGCTTTCCACGTGTGTCGAAGGTAATTTCCAAAACTACTAACCTATTTTGTGTAGCATGTAGGCCAAAGACATAAGTTTTTCCACTAATCTTAGTTTACTTTCTTGCATTTTAGAAATAGATGGACCCATTATTTTTTCTTGTTTTGCGCACTTGCACATTAAGGTGGACCCATCGTTAGATAACCTTTATTTTTTCGTGTTTTGCATGCTTGCACATTGTGTAAGGTGGACCCATTATTGCACCAAGTATCCTCTCCCCTCACCTTCATGGACCTTGGGTGAAGAGAAAAGTGATCAATACCCAATTTTTGTTTTTGTAGAGAGAGCTATTCTTGACTGGGGATTTCATAACCTCACAAGGGTAGTTTAAATTCAGCACATCTGGGATATCGACTCTCCCAACATGATCTCGAACGACGTGATTTCAATCCACTATATAAAAACCTAGTCAAATGACTAGAGTGTTGAGTGAATTCGATGTATGTGGAGGCCTTCTCTACATTGATAAGCTTAGTTAGAGCCTTAAGTGGCTTTCTTTGTGAAATCGTTGTTGGACTGGACCCATCAAAAAATAAATAATAACCTTGTTGTAGTAGCCCATATCCCACATTTGATGGTGCAGGGGATGTGGATCATACCCTGTAGTTACCTCTCATGTACCCACTCAAGATGAGACAAGAATTCCCCATATAATAGATCCTTGGATCTGCAGGGTAAGAGAATCCGCTATGTCCTAGAAGTGAGTGCATTGTAAGGGGGAACCAATGCTACCAGAATCTCTATCTGCTTGTTTGACGTACCGCTTTGTATGAGATCCAGAGGCCTATCAAATGGTTTCCTCTTTCCAGTCTAAGTTGTATGTCTTCAAGTGTCTTCATTGTACAAACTAGTGAAATTTTGTTACATTGGGCTAATTTACGCCCTCCTCACTTTCACACTTGCTTCAAGCATCACCTTGGCCAATGCATTTTTACTACTTGATATCTCTTGCCAAGATAAATAAAAGTTCCAAAATTTCCCAAAACTTGACCGAACATTTGTCCAAATGCTTCAATCTTCACTTTGTCACTATCAAACCTCTATTTCGCCGCTTCCATTCAAGTCAAATCCCCAATTAATATATCTATCCAATCATTAATCCAGTCTCAGGTAACCTTCCCCTTCTTCTACGTATCATCAATTCAATCTTTCATAATCATTTTCCTCTCATCCTCAAGGACATAGCACATCAACTTAATCAATCTTCCAATCCAATAATCAATCAATAATCTATCAATCAATAAAACTCATCCTCAGGTAAATACTTTGTGAAAGTTTGATTTAGACCTTTATCTTTAATCAATCAATCAATTTTCTTTTGTTCTTGAGAAATAATCTCCCCCAAGTACCTTTGTTTAATCATTTTGGGCTGATCAAAACCCCATTCCTTTTTCCCTATTTTTCTTAGGAATGTAAGGCTATCCTAAGTAGAAGAAGGCTTGATCAATTGCATATTAATCAAAAGGTCTAAATTTTACCTAGCTTGGTTGTCACCTTTCTTTGTGGTTAACATCACCAATTCCCATCTAAGTCCTAATCTAGGGGCTAATGTGTTATCCCAATCCAAATCAATCTTGTCCTAATCTAAGGACCAATCCAATCCAATCAAATCAAATTGAATCCAATCAATCCTCAATCAAATCCAAAGTTGCTAAGTCCTAGTACTCATTCATCAAATTCCAACTTCTCACCCCATTCTTGCCATCTTGAGGTTATACACTCTCATAAAAGAAAAATATGGCTGCCCAAGTCCAAAATCCAAACATGAAATCTTGGTATGAGAAAATGCTTATGAAATTTCATAGATCACTTATCAATCATGCCCACCCCAACCCGCTTACCAAGTCAACCCCAATTCATCTCACATTCCTTATCCTTCCCCTGCCTTTGATAAGGGAAACCCATCTTATTCCCCATCCATGTCTTTGTATTATCCCTCATCCACATATCCCTCCCATCCAATATGTATACCTTCATCTCCCCCCCTTCCACATCTCAATCCCTGTCTTTTTACAACACCTCCATCATATCAACTCACCATCGAAATACTTTACACCAAAGTTCTCCTAGAATTAATCCTAATCCCTAGATCCATAATCTCAATCCTCCATCTAATACCAAACCTCCACATAATCCTAATCCTCCAAAATCCACACCATCCCCATTCTCCAAGTCCTTTCTCAACAATTTTACCCAAGAAATACTAGCAAAGGAGACAAAATCCTCTCCTCTAAACAATGTTTCCCAATCTCCCCAAGTACTCCATCCATCTCCATCCCCTCCAAATCAAGACAACACTCAATCCCCTAAGCTTCGTGATACTCCCATCCCTCTATCTACCTAATTTTAACTTCCATCCCCTCCAAATCAAGACAAATATCAATCCCCTAAGATTCATGATGCTACCATCCCTCCATCTACCCAATTTGAAGAATCCACCTCCTCCTCCATCACACCACCCGCCCAACCCCAACCATGTCAAGAGCTTGTTCTAGATAATTCTATCATAGATTCCTCTCCACCTCAAGATCAAAACATCCCTCCATCTCAAAATCCATGTATCCCCTCCACTCCATTGCATGCCCCTCTTCCATCTCAAGATCCAATCATCCCTTTGACTCCACCAAATGATCCCATCCCAACTCAAGATCAAAGTATTCCGCCATCTCCATATCATGATACCAATCAATCTCATGATCCTAATATTCCTCCTAATCCCCCAAAATATCTCAATCCTACACAAGATCCCATCACCCCTATCCAAGCCACCCATGAATCTCATACCTATCAACTTGGCTCTTCCACCTTCATCCACTCTGGTTTCCTCCAAGAGCTTACAATCCCTTGCACATCCTATCCCCCTCAAAATGGACTTGCATCTTGTTTCCAAAATAATAAGTATCATATTGAAAAAATAATTTGTGAAAAAATGAATTATTAAGGCAAAGGGTTATGCCTCCATGAACAAGGCATATTGGAACCCCTTCAAGTCAAAGAAAATACAAGTTCATATGAACTCAAATACAAATCTCATGCTCAAGATGTTGGTATACCTTCCATCTCTACTGAATCTAAAATCCCTCCATCTAAATCCAAATTTTTCCATCACCAATCTTCAAACCTCTTTTGGGTCCCTATGTCCTAAAGTCCATTCCTTCTTCATCCACATCCAGTTTGGGTCCTTACGCTCCAAATCTAGACCCTCCATCCCTTCCATCAATCTTGGGTCCTTACATCCTTCCATCCACCACTCTATCACCTCAAATGATCCCTAAGAAAGATCAACAAAGGTATGCTGGCAAATGTGTTCATTCATGTCAACTAGGTCAAGCAGTTGCAGGTTGTAAAAGTATCCCATAACATGAAGGTTATCGACTGGATTGCAAAATTACATAACATAAAGGTTATCAATATCAAGGAGGAGTGGAAAACACAAAGCTTATGCATTATGCAGCCCTCGCAAGTCTGTAGTATGAACTTGGCAAGAGAAAATGCACCTGCAGGCATGCAAGATAAGAGGCCCCTGCTAGCCCACGACAGGAACAAGTGAAGTGCAAGAGCGCCTGCGGGTGCATAGGATAAGTGGCGCCCCACCATCCCGAGGCTGGTACTGCTGAAGGAAATGTAACATTGTGGGTGCATGGGATAAGGGAATGGCATACCCCCACCATTTTGTGGCTAAACCGAGTGCCAAAAGAGGAATCTAGTGGGCGCACGGGCAAAGACATTTGATCCCCTCGCTATTTCGCAACAAGAGTTGTTGAAGAAGACGTAATCTAGTGGGCATGTGAGGTAAGAAGACAAGGTGAACAAGGATGTATCCCATTGTTCCATGACCTCCAAAGGTGAACAAAGTGAAATATAGCGGGCATGTGGGGTAAAGACATCCTATTATTTTGTGACTTCCATGGTTGAACCAAATGTCATCCAACGGGCATGCAAAAATGACCTTTTGGAATCCCGCCATTTCATAGCATGCAAAGAGGGAGGAAGAGAGAGCCAACGAGCTCGTAGGGTAAGATAGAAAAGAAGACTTTATGGTCATTTGAGATGACTCTACAGACACGTTGGCAACCCGATTGACTAAGGGGTCCACATGGCTATTGACCAAGCTTTACCAGATGATTTGGACGCTGATTTAAGCTTTTTGATCTCTTATGTATGCCAATAGATATAGATGCCCACATGTCTATTGATTGACATTGACTAAGCAACTTGGACGTAAAAAATGAAGACAAGTGGCTTCCAAATGGTCAAAGAACAAATCATGTATGTTGAAGTCGGTTACTACAAAGGCAGAGAATTTAAAAGGAGGATGTTGTTGATAATTTCAGAGTAGAAGATGGAGAATGCATTAATGGAAAACAAGTTGTAGATGATTGAAGGGATCGAGGTGATCGACAAAGGCAAAATCAAATCTTCTAGACAAATTGATGTTGCTAAATATAGCAACCTAGTACAGAGAACATTCAAAAAAATAGAGAGTGTCATTTAATGTAGATGGTCGATCCAAGAAAGAAAATTAAATTTGCTACAATTAGATCTTAGACATACAAAAATAATTCAATTTTAAATGTAGATTTGGAGGGAAAACATTCTTCAAGGCAAAGATGATTGTGTAGGGTAGCTATTGTGATTTGATTGAGGTAGTTGGCGAAGATAGAGATAGAGGTGGAAGAAAAAAATGCTTAACTAGATTTCGTAAGTAGTGTTGATAAAAAAAGAGAGAGTGAGTTGCCGCCAAGAGAGTATGAGACGTAGTTGCAAAAGTAGATAGTGAGAGAAAAAAGAGTATTCATCAAGGTGAAGTAGTGATAGAGAGAAGTGTGTCAAGAACAGAGAAGAGTTATAGACTGAGGATAGAGAAGACAAAGTCGAAGAAAAGAAGAGCAGGGTGCAAAGGATCAAGAAAAAAAAGAAGGCAATCAAACTGTGAGTTACAAAATTGCATTTGTAACAAGGCAATAGAACTGTAATCCTTTTATTCATTGTAATTCTCAGAGTGGGTTCTTAGAGAAGGGGTAGTGCTCTTTGAGTAGGTGCTCAAAATAGTTAGGGGGTTGGTGCTCCTTAAGTTGGTGCTCAAAATCAACAGGGGTTGGTGCCCTAAACATATTATACAAGTGTTTTTATTTGTGAGGTTAGATTGGAGCAGTAGACACCACTAGCTATTCTCACTAAGGTTTTTCCCACTTTGGGTTTTCATCATAAATCTAGTGTTGTGGTTTTATTTATGTGTGTGTGTGTTCTTAATTGATTTTTAGTTTTAGTATTTGCTCACATAGATTAATTTTTTTTATAATACACTGATTCACCCCCTTTCTCAATGTCCATTTACATTCTTCAAGGCACAAATCTTTGAATCCCTTCCCACATTCTCCCTCCATCATACCATCTATAAAATCTCTAAGTCATTCATCCTCATGCACCCAAACCATTGTTATTGGAAGCAATTTGGATGCCAAATCTAAAATGCATAAAGCTAGAAATCCACAAAAATCTAAGGATCAACATGTCCCCTCAAAAATACATGCTCAAGAAAAGAAAAATATGATCCAAAAGAAAGAAAAATCCAAAAGGCCACAAAGGCCCAAAAAGAAAAAATTAAAAACTATGTGAATTCCCAAGCTACTCATAGAAGAAATGCACCTTAAAGTAAAAGCCAAATTGGCATCCAAACTTGTTAATCCAAAATCTCCCTCCACTCATAAGTCCTCCAATCCTCCATCTTCAAAATCCATTTTAGGTCCTTACATATAAAAATCCACTATCTTAAGTCCCTCATCCCCTTCATTTATTTTGGGTCCTCATTTCCTAAAACCCACATTTGATCCTCCATCTAATTTAAAACCCTATCTTCCACAACTTCACCACCCTTCAAGATGTGTACCAATGTTGAGCTTCCCAACATCCCCATCGATTTATCCACAAGTCTTCCAATACCCCATCCATCATCCAACATCCTTTTTCCATAATCCCACCCCTTTAATCCAATCCTTTGCATAAATCCTTATCCTCCTTCATCTCCTCATCTATTTCTACCAACATCTATGAGCATACCTCCAATTATCTTGGTTCAATGAGGGATACTATCCATAGAACTAGATGCTTAAGTACTTCCTCTATCCTACCCCACATTTACTATCTACCACTTCCACTTATCCTCATCCTTATCCATCCAAACTATTCCAAAAATTCAAAGATAAAAAATAAAAATCCAATGGTGAAAACCACTTCTTGTGGCTCCTTGGGTAAGTACCTTGATAAAAAATTTGGTAAACAAGCATCATGTGTAATCCCCTTATCCTCTCAAACTCTACACTTTTAGGAAAGCTTCATCCTTCCATCCACATCTTTCATATTCCTTATCTACTATACACATCCTATCTACGTCCATTGTCCTTTCATACCTTTGATCTTGACTATCCTATCCATATACTTCATTTCATATCCCTCATCCTATCCAAATCCATCCATCAATCCATACCTTTGATCTTGATCAAGATAGATGCAAAATAATATCCATACATGCTTTGGAAAATGCAATGCTTAATTCCTCCTCCATCCATATCCATTCCACATTGTTCTTCCATCTCATACATCATTACCCACCATCCATGTATCCTTAATTGCATACCTTTAGTGGGTCATTTTCCTCCTTTGCCTAATAGTTCTTGGATCCCCATTCCACCTATCTTTCATGTTTTAATCCTCCACATCCTATCACTATCCATCTGCTTGATCCCTCCATCTCCTATTCAAGCAATCTATTCCTCCAATCCAACCTTTTACCAAGCCTTGGTTCTCCCTTGTCATTGGTCCCACTCCCTTTATTCTATATCCTCAATATAATCCAATCATATTCCCCATCCAATCCAATCCCAATCCCCCCATATCATCCAATCTATTTATGATCCCCATCACACTAAGCTTTATCTAATCAAATTGATCTTTTCCCATCTATCTGAGCTTATATTGACTTGCACACAATCCAAAAAACCATCCATACTATGCTAATCAAATCTCAACAACAATCCTCCCATCTACAAACCCTGCACAACCAACTTGTCTTTTGCCATCTATCAATCAATCCACACCCTTCCCATCGGGATGCATCCTTCCCATGCCTAGTAGTTTATCCAAATCCATCACTTGCCCATCGGGATGCATCCTTCCCATGTATATAAGTCTATCCAATTCCACATCATACTCTTGGAAAGAGATATTAGTTGGCCATGTGCATGTTGTTTGCATGATTGATCTTTTTGCTTTGATTTTTATCTTGTGTCCCAAGACTATAGCTATTCAGGGCTTCCTTGATCATCTTATATCTTGGTATGTCTTGGTTGGTGTATAATGGGACATAGTTTTTTTTGTATGGCATGCTTGATGGTTTCTCTTGTATGATTCAATAGTCTTGCATCTACACCATCATTGGTGTTGCAAACTTGTGTGTATTGAGATACCTATTGTCTGAGAGTCTAATCCATGCCTTGGATATTCACAACATCCTTATTCCTATAATAAATGGTGTAGATAATATATGAAAATATCAAACTAGGTTTTCTCTCCACATCTACACAACAAATAATCCCATCCACTTCATTCCATTCATTCATCTCATTTCTTCCATTTATCTTGGAGACTCCAATTCATTAATTCCCCCTTCATCATCCTTCTCCTCTTTACATCCTTTCATCCTCACTCCTCTAGTTGTCTAATCCATTTCGAGAGCACACCCATGTTATTAGAACCCGCATGTTTTCTTGAGGGGGCATACCACTAACTCCTCATCATCCTTCCTCATCTCACCTATGACTGGGGCAGCATGCTACTAGTCCTTATCCATTCCATCCACCATGTTTTATTCTTCTTTGATATAACATCACTTCATGATGCTATATCAAAGAGGGAAAAAATGTAGACATCTAAAATTAATTAAATTAATATATAATTAATTTAAGCTTGTCAACATAATTAATTAATTTAAATTGTGTTGGTCCCTTTCTTCTTAAAATTAATTAAATCAAATTTAATTAATTTTATCACTATAGTCAGATAATTAATTTGCTAATAAATTAATTATTCCCCATTCTTCTAAAGTCATCTCAATCATTAATTATTCTAAATTCATCTTAGTTAATTAATTCTAATTAACTAACTTAAGTCATGTGATTCCTACAAATCACTTTTTTAATCCTCACTTAGCCTAATTAATCACTCTCTAATCACACTCCTCCAATTTTAAATCCATCCACTCATTCTCTCCTCATGTCACATCCTACTAAATTTCCTACTTGCACTTCTAATCCCTCATTAAGGCACCTAATCAATCCTCTTAATAATTTGTACATTCCTTATCACCTTGATTAGGGATGAGTCAACTCTTTTCCATAAATTCCCACTCTGACTCTTTCAAAGAAATTCAAATTCTTTGAATCTCCCCATGCATCCTCTTCCCAAGGAATCTTTAATTCCTTTTCTCATTTAGTCTTCCCACACATATCTTATTTTGGAATTTTTAATTTCTCCTCCCTCCCCCAAAGGAATTTTATATTCTTTTTGTCTTCCCAATGTACTTGAGGAACTCTTCCCCATGTACCTTGAGAGGTGTGGAGACATGAAATTCCTTTATTGAAAATATCTTGGTTCTCCCACACCTTGTCCTCTCAATCCTCTCCCACTCTTTCTTTCAATCCTATCCCTTCATTCCAAAATCAATCTTGGTCCTCCATTTTTGCCTCTTCCAATATACAAATTGGAGTCTCATCTTCTCACAAATAATTGACTTACATTGCATTCTTATGCTGCTCTTTTATTCTCATATCCACTTTTCATCATCTTATGTTGTCCATTTGGGATCCAAAATTATCAGTCATGCCATCCTAATGCCTAAATATTGCTTCACCTAGGCTAGTCCATCTAATCCTCAATTATCATTTGATCCAATCCCTTGTTGTGATGTGGAGAGAAATCCACAATCCTATCAAAGAGCCAATCCAATCAAGTGGAGAAGGGGCACAGTCTTTACTTCACCAAAGGCTCAATCCGAGGAGTAAGAGAAGATCATTGGGAAGGTATAAATGGTTTTATTTCATGCATGATTGAATGTTTTATGTTTATTTGATTTAAAATTAACCATAAGCCCTCACATTTATTTTCCCTTGGTTCAGGAGTAATTAACAGATATGCACGAAATCCATATTTTGTAGTGCTAATGTAAGGACCCAACCAATTTGGCTCAAATATTCTAGGTTTTTCTCTAGCTATCAAATTCCTCTAATTCTTTTTCAAGATCAAGTCACCAATCTATATGTTAGACTTAGGCCCTTTTATTGTAGCTATGGCATAGATGGTTTTGATAGGATTACAAATGATTAAGGGTGTTCTATGATCTCTCATCTAGTAAATCTAGCTCATTTAACTTGTATATTCATTATTCTTCATTATCAATAAAGTAATGCATTGAGGCCCTCAAGGATGACAAGTCAACCTTAATAGGAAGGATGGCTTCATATTCAAAGACTAGGGAATATGGAGTAGCCCCCATGGGAGTGTGAATGCTAGTATGGTAAGCCCATAAGACAAGATTGAGTTTGATGTGTCAATTGTAGACAACATCATTGATAATTTTTTAAATTATTTTTAGAATGGTTTTGTTGGATTCCTTAGATTGATCATTACTTTGTGGATAGAAATAGGTGGATAAATGATGTTGGATATAAAATTTGTCACAAAGTTCACAAACATCCTAGTTTTTGAAATGTGCTTGTTATCTATGACAATAAACATTATCTAATGACATAGGTCGTGATATGATATAGTTAAGGATATACATTACAATTTGTTTACCAATGATGTAGGTTAGGGGAATGACTTCAATCCAGTTTGTGAAATACCTAGTGGTGGTGATAATAAATTTATAGACATTAACAGAAGTAGGATGGCTCTTTCTTACAAGATTGAGTCCCCATTGGGAGAAGAGATAGGGAGATGCATTTGGTTGAAGTTTTTGTCTCTTTTTGTTGCTATGTCCTAGTTTGTATTCTGATGTTTAGTTTCTTGTAGGATGTGTTTATCTTTGTAGTAGAATTTTGTAAAAAGGGTTTCAGGTCCCTTAAAAACCTTCTTTACCCTTAATAAAAAATAGACCACAAAATAAATTACTTTTGGTAAACATTGAATGGTACTATCCTCCTCCAAGTATTTAAAAGATATATTTCGAGGAGGTGGCATGAGACAACCCTAGAATATTAGGAATTGTAATAGTAATTAGAAGTTATTTCAATGAACTAACCTAGGAAAATTCAAGGAATTTACTTGTTGGTAGTTCCAACCAATCATCTGAAGGATTGCTATAAGCTTTCTAGACTTAATCAATAGAACTTTAGATCAGTGGCCAATGAATGAGGTCCTAGCTGAGGCTAATGACCTCATACTCTTAAGGCTCTGCAAGATCTAGGTGGGTGTAGGTGCAGTACCCTTGACATATGACATACTACCAATGGTATTGTTGAATATGAAATGCATCTCAATGAAAATATACCAAGGAAAGATGATTTATCCTTGATTGTAACTATTCCTCTTGGCTTGACAACATTAAGGCATAGATTGAGATGAGGTCCTCCACTAAAATACTCCTACAATAGAAAAGTAAATGATATTATGATTTTGAATGACCCTGGAACAATTGAGAAAGTAAGACCAGTGCTTATTCAATTGAAAATAGAGTCAAGTTGCAGAAAAACTATAACAAATGATGATGCATAACCACGTAACAACCCCTACCCAACATTTTATGCCTTACATGCCATGTTGTTGAAACAAAGAACATACTATCCTTAAAATCTCATTCAAGTGTAAATACATTGTAGTAATCATGAATTAAAATTTAAATCATTCATTAAAAGAGACCCATTATAATAATTACACATTCTCCATTAGAGAAGACAAATCAATGTGTCATTAACATATAATGAATACACAAAAATGGAGACAATTTGAACAATTTCTTCTCATTAATCTTGAAGAATCATATATACTTTGATTACATTTCATAGCATAAACCTGTAAAAACCCTTTTCTATTACTATGGACTTGCAACTAATACATTCTACTCTCTCAACAAATTCTAGAGTCCTTTATTACTAGCCCTGATTTTGCTTTTATAGAACAAGGGAGCAAAACAAGCTTCAGGCCAGTAGTACAATTGCCAAAATTTTATTTGTATTTCAATGGAATTTGCCTAAAGGCATCTTTACAAGTACAAGACATAATCACCTTTGAAGGAAAAGATAGGGCGACTAAGACAACAACTTCTTGGGATTGGAGTTGTAAGTTGAAGCATAGTGGTGTTGAGGTGTCTTCATGTTCCAACATCTGTCTCTATTTGGGATTCAAAATTTTACATTGCAGCTTATGGCAGCGTTTGGAGGTACGTGTTGATACTGAGGAAAAATGTGTACACCTATAAAAAGGATTAAGCCAAACAAAAATTGACATTGAGAGATACTCCTCCTCTGGTTGCTCCTCTTCCAGCATCCAGTACTCCTTATGCTAGTTCTCAACTTATGTAATGGTGATCTAGATGAGATGCTCCAAATAGATGAGGATGTTAATGAGAAGGATGATAGCGAGATATCCCCCAAGCCTAATGAAGCTACCCTTGCCTGCCTATGTCATGCCCAAAAAAAGAAATGTTTTTCTTTTTTTCTTTTAAACAAAAACCTAGTAATTTTGCAATTGTTGGGAAAAACGTATTTTAAAATTTACAACATATTGTAAAGGGTAATTAGTGTATACATATACTTGTAAAATTTTACTTATATAAATGAATATACACATATGCAACTTTTGATACTATGAGTCCTTGTAAAAATTAACTATGCATGTGTGTTATTTTTCTCTTTCTATAAATATTTTCTTTCAACCCAATCTTAATTAACTTAGATCTATAATGCCAAAAAGAGTATAATTAGTTAGATGAAAAGAAGACATTTTTCTAAATAAATGTGAAAATTGACATTTCTTTTTAATTATGCTTTTGATTTTTTGGATCCAAGGACCCAAAACACTATGTATAAAAAAAATGACTGGTAGAGTATACCTAATATTTTAAACTTGCATAATGGTAAGTTAAAGCACTTACTCTCTAACCATAGCATGCTATGTTATGTGAGGGTGGTTTAGAGTGCGAGGGTTTCTATTTTTGTATTTATTGACATGATGCATACTAATTCTCACTGATCTTCAACTTTAGCTAAGAATTCCATAACCTTAACTAGGGTGTTCCAAGGATCACACACTTACATAGAAAGAAGAAAAAAGAGGGAAAAAATGAGTTGATTCCCAAAAGGAGGAAAATGTGTGACAACACTTCCTAATTAACTTAGATCTATAATGCCCAAAAGAGTATAATTAGTCAGATGAAGAGAAGACATTTTTCTAAATAAATGTGAAATTTGACGTTTCTTTTTAATTATGCTTTTGATTTTTTGGAGCCAAGGACCCAAAACACTATATATAAAAAAATGACTCATAGAGTATACCTAATATTTTAAACACGCATAATGGTAAGTTAAAGCACTTACTCTCTAACCTTAGCATGTTATGTTATGCGAGGGTGGTTTAGAGTGTGAGGGTTTCTATTTTTGCATTTATTGACATGATGCATACTGATTCTCATTGATCTTCAACTTTAGCTAATAATTCCATAACCTTAACTAGGGTGTTCCAAGGATCACACACTTTCATAGAAAGAAGAAGAAAAAAGAGGGCAAAATGAATTGATTCCCAAAAGGAGGCAAATGTGTGACAACACTTCTTGGAAATGAAAAGCAACCAACTAATCCTATTCTAATCTAATCTACTACAAAAATTGATGTTAAATAAAACCATTAATTGCATTTTGTAAATAACTTCCCTTCCTACCTAATTTATTATATTTTGCATACCTTTGAGTCAAGGGTAGGGAAGGCAACAAGATTTTACAACTTTTAAACTGCTTAATATTTTTCCATAAACTCATAATCATGTAACTTTTTTTCTTACTAATAATCACTTTTGGTAGTGGAAGAGTGTTATTTTCTTCCTTTTTAAATTCATTTTTCATGTTATGAGGTGAACATGACAAAATAAAACTAGCAATCCCTTTGTTGAGAAAGATGTTGAATGGGGCATTCTCTTGAAGGGATTGGAATCGTGTGCTTGTAGCTACATTATTCTTTTTCTACATATTTTTTTCTTGCCTAGCTTGAAATTTTAGATTCTTCTGAAGAATCGGGGATAAAGCCCTTTTTCATTTGTCATAGCCTTCTTCTTTGTGAGAGGGAAACTTTATTTCTTTTGTTCAGAAAAAGGATTCCAATTCATCCCAGAATTATGCTTCATCCATCTCCTTTTTTCTTTCCTCCTCGGTCAGAGTATTTTTGAGGAGCTTTTAGGGGTTTCAGGAATTACCCTGCCTTCATTATGTCATTAGGATCTGTATTGTGTATTAGATCTCTATAGAGATCAACTCTATTTCATTCTGAATTCATGATCATCTTTGGGGTTGGTATAGATCCTTATCCTTCCTTTCACTTCATAGGGAATGGGGCCTAAAGATCTTCATGCACTCCCTCTCCATGTTCATGAGACCAGTTTAACCCCCAAACTACCAGTCCACCTTTGGAAAGTGAGATGGTGTCAGGGAGAGACATCTACAAAGAAAAAATATTTCTCAAGCAAGGTAGAAAACTTGATTTCTTTGAGCCGATGCAGGTTCTAGTATGGGGCTCCTTTCTTCTTATGCAAATATTTGTTGATTTATTGTAACAAATTGGGTAACAAACCATTTATTTTTCTTCCTTATTTTCTCTTATATCTCTTGTTATTTCATGAAGGCATGATAAGCCAATTGATTATGATATCTTAGTTTCCTCACTTGAATTGACCTTAATTGGTCTTGGAAATCCTCTATAATCCCTTTGATACTAATATTAGCATAACTCTTTTTCATCAAGGTAATAGGTAACACAATGGGTTGGTTGATGAAAATATTGGGGATACATAGGTGGGATTCTTTCATTTTCATAAAAAGGAGGAAAACATATTTTCTGATCAAAATATCCTTCCACGTATAAGTTGAACAATGAATAATAGCTTTCTATAGATTATCTTGTAGAGGGAAAGTGGTACATACCATCTAAGTCCTGGTCATGTAAGAATTCTAAATATTTCTTGAAATCTTCTTCTGGTAGAACACTTGAAAATACACCACACCTTGATAGTGAATATTAATTATCCCATTGGGTGTGTCATAAAATAATGTTGCTCCCTAAGAAGGTTCATACCTTAAATAAGGGCAGTCCATAAGTTTCACAAATGTGAGACCTGAATGCGGTCTATGAAACAACCTCTAAAATTTTAAAAGCTAACTCTTCATTTTATAGGGGGAATGGAAAGGGAAGAGGAAAGGACTGAAAACTAAAAAAAGGTGAAACACTAGATGCAAAGCTCTTACAACACTTTAAGTTCCTCCTTTTGCAAAATAATAAAGAAACATTGATTCCTAAGGTGAAAAAATCACACCATAATCCTTCATTGTCGAGAGGAGAACAAGTTGTACAAAGTGACTTAGACATATGACATAACTTTCAAATCCTCCCTTGTAGAGAATCTACCAAGGCTCAGTAGGAAAGAAAATTATAGTATCTCTTTTTTTATTTTCACAATAGTTAACGATTCTTAAAATATTCTCTCTCTCAATGGCATAATTAAAGTCCTAATCTAAGAACAATGATGGAGTAAATTTCACTATATGAACCACTATATTAGATTAGTAGGAAATGAATAAGTTGAAATGAGTATACAACAACCACTTTTAAATCAAAACAACATAGAGCACATTAACTTAAATAAATAAAATAAAAGGCAAACAAGGGCACAATTCAATGACTGCCTTAAGAACAAACATGCTAAGGTCAAATCACAAATGTTGTTTACTAAACTCCAAAAAAATCTTTTTATTTCTCCAAAGAAAGGGGATTACAAAAAACTTCATTCAAAAGTGTTGAACCTTGATTACAAGCATGCCCGAAGGCTTTTATAATATTCATATCACCAAAAGCGAATGATTTGTACAACTAAATTCATCTCTACATATATTCTATGTGTTCTCTATCGATCATGATTACCATTAAAATTTCCTTGTATGAAGGATATTTGAGTTATTTTCTATCCTCTACTTGAGGCATGAACATTAGTTGGGCCTTCTATTGGTCAAAAGAATCTTTTTTCGACATGTGATCCCTTTTAGGATATTTTGGAAATTAATCTATATAACTAATTCTATTTTTGGTCCATTGGGTATCTAGATTCATTTATGGGCTTGCACATCCTCCAAACACATGGTGAGTCTTAAGGATTTCTTAGGGTGATGTCTCTTGATTTGAGCTTCGGTCTCCATAGAGCTTCCATGTTGCATGATGGCGAAGGTTTATGGGGCTTTCCCTTTTTTTTTTTTCTTTTCTCTACATGGCTTACACGTCTTATTTCCATGGAACACTTTTATTTTGGGACAAAATACCTTTGGGGAGAATGCAGGGAGAGACTTTTTCTCTTTCCTTTCTTTTGGACACATGGCACACTGTTGGTAAAATTTTTGAAGCTTTTCTCCCTTGGTATTTTAGCTATCCATGGGGCTCCACATGGAAAGACTAAGAGAATGAGATCCTTCACAAACATTTCACACACCTCTAAAATTTTTAAGGCTACAAGCACTATCATTCTATTAGATCAAAGCTAGGCTTGATCTAGTTATAGTTGAAGAATCTACCTCCTCCAAGACGCAACACTTGAATCCACATATTTGAGATCAACCAAGAATTCTCTAGACCAATTTTAATAGACAACCTCATTGTTAGAAACAACAACCAATTCTATCATCTAAGCAACAAAGGACTTTAAAACATGGTTGTACAATATATATAGATCATAAACATTATATCCAAAACCACAAGCCCTAATATTCACAAAATGGAGGAAAACATTAAATACTCTTTCTTTCATATAATTAATGTTGGATATTGGATAATATGTTGTCATTGATGCCAACATATGTGACATATGTGGAGATTGTTGATGAAGAGATTGCTGGACAATTTTCTATGTATTCTAGTGTTGTAGTTTGATTGGATGAGTTGGTTTAGCCTATGTATTGCAGATGAGCTGATGCGGTTTAAAGGGTTTTTGGTATGTTGTTCATAGATGGTTCATCCCATTTGTAGAGGTCCGCATGATGATTTGATCAAGTTATGAGATCCAGTATTGAGGATTTTATGTAGATGTTTGTGTTGTCTAGTATTCTAGTTTATGCTCTGAAATTGCTATATCTTTGATTGTGGATGTATGGAATGTGTTATGGATATTGATGTGTGTCCTTAGTTAGCTTGGTTCATGATTTGGATATCCACAAGTGAATCTTTCAAGTTGACAATCAGTTATGTTGATGTTCTTGAGCTCCGATAGAGAGATGATGATGATTCTGATGATCTGAGTTGTTGCAGTTGTTGTGATGAAATTCATATTGATTGTGAATGTCTTTTGATCATGTTCTATGCATATTGGTGGTCCTCATTGTTTTTTGTGTGCATTATTAAATATTTTCCTTATCCGGTGATGTTATTCATGTTGTGTGATATTCTTGGTGGTTGTAGCATGTTGCAGATGATTGAGGCATGATTGTTGAAGGTGTTGCATGTTTGCGGTATTGATTTGGGTCCAGACTATGTCTTAGCTGACACTATTTTAGTTTGCATGTATTGTTGTAGCATATGAGGATATCATTTTGTAATTTATATTGATGGTTTAGTCGACCTTGAAATACAGGTTGAAGGGTTTGTATAAATATATGTAATAATCATGTAAGATATATGTTTGCAAGTGTTTTCATTATGTATGCAAGTGGATGATCAAGTTGGATGCACGAACAAGTGATCTAATCTTTTAGAAGTGTTGCAGAGCAGACTGTGTGCTTAAATGGAACTGTACTCAAGCATATGGAGATGCTATTTTCATAGTTCATGTAATTGGGATTATAGTCTGAATGATTTTGTAAGTCACTGAGACTTCCTATAAGGCATTGAGTCTTCCCTTAGGTTGTAGCCTTTTGGGGTTTATTATTTTGAGCAACGAGCTCTAGGCAGCGTGCCTAAATGCATGTGCATTCCCATTATAATATTCACATTTAATCCTAATAGAGTATTATCTCATTATGGGTAGGTTCCCACCATGGGTTTTCCCTTAATCGGGTTTCCCACATCAAAATTATTGGTGTTATGTGTGTTATTGATGTGGTATTGTTTCATACTTTAATTGTTAATCATCAAATCTATTTTGTGGTTTAAGTTACTTAAGTTTTGGTGTATATTGATTCACCCCGCCCCCGCTCTTAGTTTGTTGCATTGTTACCAACAATCGGTATTAGAGATAGATCCTTTGAAAGAAGCTTGACTTCTTGAGGAGATTCGGGATGACAATTTTTGCTTTCAAGAAGGATAGTCTGACATTTGATGGAACAAACTACCCTCTCTAGAAGAGCCGGATGCAAGTACATTTTAGATACATTGGAGAAGAATATTGGAACATCACTAAGAATGTCTTTAATGTCCCTTAGAATGGTCCTTATACTCTAGATGAGTCGAAGGAAGTAGAATACAATATAAGAGCCAAGGAAGCATTCTTGAGTGCCTTGTTAGATTCTGAAATGACTAATGTCATGAATCTTGAAACTACTCATGAGATCTGGGTAAAGTTGGAGACCTTGGATGAAGGTGATAGTCATGTACTCCTAAGTTGTAGAGATTGAAAGAAAAGTATGAGAACCTGAAGATGAGAATATTACTTCTTTTATGCAGAAAGTGAATGAGCTTGTATGCAGAATCAGATGTGTTAGTGGAGTCCTTGAAGAGTCTGAGATTGTTGCTAAGGTGTTGAGATCCTTGCTTCCTTCTTACAAGCATAAAGTTTTTGCTATTAATGAGATCTGAATTGTGACAAATGTGACAAGAGATATGTCGGTTGGTAAGCTTGCTTCTTTTGAGCTGAGTGAGTTTGGACACCCTCTTCCTAAGATTGAATCTGCATTCAAAGCTACTATTTTCAGGAAGCGGAGATATAATCTGGGAGAAAGTTATACAAGAGTATCTAGATATGAGAAAGAGATGAAAGAGATGGAAGATGAAGAAGGAGAGTTTGAGGATATTGAAGTACTTGTTGCCAGAAGATTGCCTAAAGGTGTCAGTAAGTATGAAGGGAAGTTACCTCTTAAATGCTTGTCATATTATAAGATAGGACATTTTGCATCAAGGTATCCGAAAAGAGATAGAAATCCTAATAAGTCATTTAATCTATATAAGCCTAAATATCATAAGAAGTGTTATTATGCTGCTAATGAAGGTGTGACAGATGATAAGTCTGATAAGGGTAATTCAGGAGATGAATTTGTGTTCATTGCTATCAAGCAAGATGATCCTGTAACTACAGATTCTACAAGATACACTAATGAAGAGAAAGATTTAGCTGCTAAAGTTGAGGAGAAAGATGAAGGGGTAATTGATAGTGGTTTCTCTCATCATATGATAGGTGATAAGAGTAAATTTGTGAACTTGGAAAGGTATAATGGTGGTATAGTAATATTTGGAGATAACAAAGCTTGTGTAATATGTGGTAGAGGTTGTATTTCTCTTTATGCTAAGCATAATACTAATGATGTGTTGTATGTTGAAGGTTTAAAACATAATCTTTTGAGTTTTGATTAGATGGTTTGTAGCAGATATAAATTGCAATTCAAGAATGGCAAATGTGAGATCTTGAGTAGCTTTAGAACTGAGATTGCATCGGGTACAAAGACTAAAGGTAATATCTTTCACTTGAATGTTCATGGTAAAAGTTGTTTGATTTCTCAGATTGATGAAAGTTGGTTATGGCATAAAAGGACGAGTCATGTAAATTTTGATTGCATGGTTAAGATAAGTTCTACTCAGCTAGTAAGAGATCTACCAAAGTTAACAAATCCTTCTAATTTGGTATGTAAGGAATGTCAATTAGAGAAGAAAACAAGAGTTATTTATAAGAGAAAATAGTATAATACTAATGGATTGTTGGATCTTGTGCATATTGATCTATGTGGTCCTTCTAGAGTGAGAATCTTGGAGGGTGACAAGTATTTCATGTTGTTGATTGATGACTATTCAAGAATGATGTGGGTTAATTTCTTAAGGGAGAAGTCTAAAGCATTGGAGAAGTTCAATATTTTCAAAGCTAGAGTTGAAACTGATACTAGAATGAAGTTGAAGTGTTTGAGATTTGATAGAGGTGGAGAATTCACTTCCGATTAGTTTAATGCATACTATGAAGAGCATGGAGTTAAGAGACAATTATCTGCTCCTAGGACACCACAACAAAAGGGTGTTGTGGAGAGGAATAATAGAATAGTTCAATAAAATGCTAGAACCATGATGATTGAAGGAAATGTTCCACATATATTTTGGAGAGAAGTTGTGAGGACTGTTGTATACACTCTTAACCAGGTAAATATCAAAGGTGATACTGGTAAGACTCCTTATGAGTTATGGTTTGGTCATGCTCCTACTATTAGATATTTCAAAAAAATTGTTATTAAATACTATATCAAAAGAGATGAAGATCTTGGAAAGTTTGATGTTAGATGCGATGAAGGAATCTTTCTTGGTTATTCTACTAAAAGTAAGGCCTAACGGTGTTATAATAAAAGATTGAGAAAGATGGTTGAAAGTGCTAATGTGAAAGGTTGATGAAGGAAATATAAGACATATTAGATCCTACAAATATGATTCTAATGATTAGGATGCCTATTCTGATAAAGGGAAGCCAATATAGAATTAAGTTCAAGTTGATTTGGAAAAGACAGAGAATCAAGGAGAAATTGCAGATTTTAATGCAAAAGAAAGAATTCAAGAACCTGAAATTCAAGAAAATACTAAAACTCCCAGGTATGTAAGGTTGAACCAATCAAAAAATTAGATTATTGGTGATAAGAATAAAGGTGTGATGACTAGAAGAAGACTTTCTGAAGAAATTTGTTTGATTTCTAAGATTGAGCCTAAGAATGTTGATGAAGCTTGCAAAGATGAAAATTGGATTAATGCTATGGAAGAAGAATTGATTCTGATTGAGAAAAATAATACATGGATTCTTGTTTCTAGACCTAAGGATAAAAATTTAATTGGAACTAAATGGGTATTATGGAATAAGTTGAATGAATAGGGTAACGTTGTCCGAAATAGAGCTAGAGTTGTTTGTAAAGGTTATTCACAGATAGAAGGAATTGACTATGAAGAGAATTTTTCTCCAGTGGCTAGAATTGAAGTTGTTAGATTATTTCTTGCCTATGCTGCTCACCAAGATTTCAAGGTTTATTAAATGGATGTCAAATCAACCTTTTTTAATGGAGAATTGGAAGAAGTCTACATTGAGCAACCAGATGGATTTCAACTTACAAATGAAAAGAACATGGTTTGTCAGTTGAAGAAAGCATTATATGGATTGAAGCAAGCCCCTAGAGCCTGGTATGCTAGATTGGATAAGTATTTGATGAATCTTGGACTCAACAAAGGTACTACTAATAGTAATCTTTATTTCAAGATTGATTAGAATAATATCTTGATTGTTGAAGTTTTTGTTGATGATGTTATATTTGGAGGAAATGATTGTCTATGTAAGAAATTTGAAATGTCTATGATTGGTGAAATGAAATTCTTTCTGGGATTGCAAATTACTTAGTTGGATAAAGGTATTTTCATATCTAAGTCTAGTATGTGAAGGAATTGTTGAAGAAATTTGGTTTTGAGGATTCTAAACTTGTTGGTACACTTATGGTGACCGGATGTAAGCTGACAAAGGATGATGACTCTCTAAAAGCTAATCACACCATATATAGATCTATGATTGGTGGTTCATTGTACTTGACTTAGACTAGACCCGATATAATGAATTTTGTATGTCATGTTGCTATATTTCAAGCTAATCCTAAGGAATCATATATTATTGCTATAAAGAGGATATTTAGATATTTGAAAGGAATAGTTGATTTTGGTTTATGGTATTCTAAGAATGATGACTTTACTTTGAGTGCTTTTATAGATGCTGATTGGGAATGTGATAGGATGACCGAGAGATCACTATAGGTGGTGCATTCTTTTTTGGGAAAGAAAATGGTTTCTTGGGAAAGTAAGAAGCATAATGCTATTTCTTTATCTACTGCAAAAGTTGAATACATTGTTGCTGCTAGCAATTGTACTCGAGTAATTTGGATGAAATAGATGTTGAAGGATATAGGAATTATTTATGATGAGACTATTGCTATATATTGTGACAATTGAAGTGCTATTAATATTTCAAAGAGTTTAGTGTTGTATTCCAAGACAAAGCATATATCAATCATGTTTCATTTCTTGAGAGAGAAGGTGAATGAGAAAGAAGTCAAATTTGAGTATGTATCTATAAAGGAACAAATTGAAGATATCTTTACGAAGCCCTTGCCTAAAGATACTTTTGACTATCTCAGAGAGAAGTTAGGGGTAATTTCCCCTCCTGATGAGAACTAAGGTGAATGGATTTTCATCAGTCTGGTGAACTTCACATAGATATTTTTCTTTCTCTGAATTGATGAGTGCAACTTCTACTCAGGGGGAGTAGTTAGTGTCAATGTTGGTGGTTCAGATGTTCAGATTTGTGAGGGGAGAAGCCTGATTCTTGAGCCTTTGTTATTGATGTCAAAGGGGGAGAGAAGCATGTGAAAAACCCTGAAGTATTTTGAGAGATGATCCTTGTGATTTTGAGGGAAATTGCTATGAGTTGATTTATTTCTTTGCATTGCTTTTTTTTCATATTCATATTTTTTCATCAATTCCAAAGGGGGAGATTGTTGATGAAGAGATTGTTGGATAATTTTTTGTGTATTCTAGTGTTGCAGTTTGATTGAATGAGTTGGTTTAGCCTGTGTATTGAAGACGAGCTGATGAGGTTTAAAGGGTTTCTAATATGTTGTCTGTAGATGGTTTATTCCCATTTGAAGATGTCTACATGATGATTTGATCAAGTTATGAGATTTAGTATTGAGGATGTTAAGCAGTTGTTCTTGTTATCTGATATTTTGGTTTGTGCTCCATATTACTCCAGAATTGATATATCTTTGGTTGTGGACATGTGGAATGTGTTTTGGATATTGATGTGTGTCCTTAATTAGTTTGCTTCAATATTTGGATACCCACAAGAAATTTTTTTAGGTTGACAGTCAGTTATGTTGATGTTCTGTAGATTTGGTAGAGAGATGATGATGATTCTGATGATCTGAGTTGTTGTGGCTGTTGTGATGCAATTCACATTGCTTGTAAATGTATTTTGATTGTGTTCTATGTGTATTGGTGGTCCGTATTGATTATTGTACTTTTTATGGAAGATTTTCCTTGTTCGGTGATGTTCTTCGTGTTATGCGATATTCTTGGTGGTTGTAGCATGTTGCAGATGATCAAGTCGTGATTGTTGGAGGTGTTGCATGTTTGCAGTATTGATTTGGGTCCAAACTATGTCTTAGATGATATTTTTTTGGTTTGCATGTATTTTTGTAGTGTGGGAGGATATTATTTTGTAATTTGTATTGAGGTTTTAGCCAACCTTGAAATACAGGTTGAAGGCTTTGTATAAATATATGTAATAATCATGTAAGATGTATGTCTACAAGTGTCTGCATTGTATATGCAAGTGAATGATCAAGTTGGATGTGAGAGAAAGTGATATGATATTTCGGAAGTGTGAAGGAGAAGAGAAGTGTTGCAGAGCAGACTGCGTGCTTAACTAGAACTATACTCAAGCATATGGAGATTCTATTTTCATAGTTCATGTAATCTGGATTATAGTCTGAATGTTTTTGTAAGTCAGTGAAACTTCTTATAAGGTAGTGAGCCTTCCCTTAAGGTTGTAGCCTTTCTGGGTTTCTTATTTTGAGTAGTGAGCTTTAGTTAGTGTTCTTGAATGCATGTGCATTCACATTGTAATATTTATATTTACTGCTAATGGCATATTATCTCATTGTGCGTAGGTTCCCACCATGGTTTTTCCCTTAATTGGGTTTTCCACATCAAAATTCTTGGTGTTATGTATGTTATTGATGTGGTGTTGTTTCATAATTTAATTATTAATCATCAGATCTATTTTGTAGTTTAAGTTACTGAAGTTTTGGTGCAAATTGATTCACCCCCCCCCCCTCTTAGTTTGCTCCATTGTTGCCAACAAATACTATTTTCTATATATTGAAAATTCAACTATAGTAGCCTTTTGAAAATATCTCATACTAACTCAACATCATTACCAAATACAATATCAACATCTAAATACATATTTCTGGACCATATGCAACATCCACACAACTGAACAATAAATGAACATCTTCTATAACCAACCGTGTATTGGCATTGGATGAAGATTGCATTGAAGAAGTATAGTGTTGTCATTGATGTTAATAGCAATCGGTAATGAAGTAGTATAGCAACTGGTAATAAAGAAGTAAAGCAACCAGTAATGAAGCAACAAAGCAACTGGTAATGATGCAGTGAAGATCAACTGGTAACCCTAACTAGTTGAGAAGCAGAACCATAACTGATGGAGCTTGGAGATCAGTTGTTATGATCTATGAACGAATGATGATCAGTTATGAAGATGCCACGTAAGCATGTTGCACACGATGAGTTTCGAAATGGTTTTGGCACATAAAGATAATCGTTTATCTTGGGAATGATCAAATGCATAGTATGAAGTAAAAAACATGTGATGTGCTACAAGATTCAAAGTGTAGTGATCCAGAAGCAGTTGTAGATGCCTAGAAGAATGTAAAGTTGATTGCATGTAATCTAATGGTCAAGATTGAACTGATGTGTTTGTAATTTGTATGAGCTTTAAAGGGTTTTTGTTGTGTTACCGACCTAATGTATCTACTTATAAGATCGATGATTTGATTCAATTAGTTGTTGGCAATTTGATTAAGTGTGAAAGAGATTGTTGCTAAACCAGGAGGTGTGTCTGCAAAATGATGTGAAGTCAAATAGGAGAAGTAAAGCATCTAATTCAACATGAAAGTGCTATTTCCAGATCAGTCAAAGAACCTATTGTTCTCTAACCATTAAAATAGTAAAATCCCTTAACCGTGCAAGCTTTTACAAGATTGTTATTGAAATCCTCTAACCAGGTGAACCATTAGCTTGGATTTGAAATCCTCCACCAAGGTTACCTTTAACAGGGTATTTGTAGTCAAACCCTTAATCGGGTGGTCCTTAATCAGTTTTGTTCCTAATAGAACATTATTGTATAAGCTTTGAACTAGGATTGCCTCCTAATAGGGTAAACTTTAGAAGAGTTCAAAATACTTGTGGGTATTCATCCCCACCGTGGTTTTTCCCATTTGGGTTTCCACATGAAAAAACATTGTGTCAAGTGGCGAATGATTTTGTGGATGTGTTTTTGGTATGGCTGATATGAATGATTGGTAAATCTGCATAGATATATCTAAATGATTGGAAATGATCTGAAATGTGTTATTACTGGTATTAGTGAAGTGGTTTAAGGTTTTGGTTAAAGGATATCTAAGTTTCAGATCTGTTGCTTTATATCACTGAAGTATTAGGTCAACTGGTAGGGTTTAACAAAGAAGCTATAGATTTATTTTAGTGACTAAACCAATAAACTTTGTGAGTTGTTTTTGAGTTGGAAAGAAGCTTGGTGAAAGTTTAGTTATTTTTCTATCTACTGATTCACCCTACCCTCTTCGTAGTTGCCTGGATCTTTATAGTTTCGTCATATTATCATTGTGATGATCAATGACAACATAACTCAACATAACTCATGTTTCCAATGTTTTACTCCATTTCAATTGTTGTAATATCCTCATCTTTTTCCACATTCTTGGTTTCATCCATTGTTGCAACTTTTTCTTCACTTTTCTCCTCTCTTGTCAATATTTTCAAGCCTTCACAAAGACTATTTTGTTGAATCTCTCCTATCTTATTAGGTCCATCTTCCAAGAAGCTATTGATTCTTCTAATCTCCTCTTTTAGGATGATTTCCTCACCTTCACCATTCCACTCATCAAAACATGGACCTTTAAAGTCCATCATCTTAGCCTCTATTGCAACCATATTGCTCTAATTTTTCATTTCTTCTAATAGACATACCTCATCTTTAGATTCATTTGATTCTTCTTATTCATCCTTTTCCTGTGTCTCAGTATCACATGAATGGCACTCTCCTACATCTTATTTAACATCTTATTTCATTCATTCACTCAAAACATCAATAAAATAATAAAAAGTTTTCATCACTTATTTTGTGATGAAGGGCTCTTCTCCTTTCCAACTCTTCTTCTCTTTCTTTTAGTTGATGCCTCAAATTTATAAATTCTTCTCTCGTTCAATATCTTATTCTCTCTCTAATTTTCTCAAGTCTAGAAATCCTAAGAATCCATCCAATGACAAAAGTTCTTTTCCTCTTTCTCTTTCCCATACTCAAGACCTCACAAATCCTCTTAACTCTTTTAGTAAATGTTGTAAACTATGTCATATTCTATGCTTTCTTTACAAATTCAAGAATCTATGCTCAAAAAATCCTCTAATTATCTTATCTTGCATAATTATGTGAAGGAAAATAGGAGCAATAAAGGATCTGATTCAACAAGGAAGTGCTATTTCCAGATCAGTCAAAGAACTTGTTGTTCTCTAACCATTACAACAGTAAAATCCCTTAACCGGGTAATCTTTAACAGGCTTGTTATTGAAATCCTCTAACCAAGTGATCCATTAGCTTAGATTTGAAATACTCCACCAAGGTTATCTTTAACAGGGTATTTATAGTCAATCCCTTAATCGGGTGGTCCTTAACTGGATTTGTTCCTAACATAACATTATTGTATAAGCTTCTAACAAGGATTGGCTCCTAACAGGGTGAACTTCAGAAGAGTTCAAAATACTTGTGGGTATTCATCCCCACCATGGTTTTTCCCATTTGGGTTTCCATGTGAAAAATCATTGTGTCAAGTGGTGAATGATTTTGTGGATGTGTTTTTTGTATAGTTTATATGAATGATTGGTAAATCTACATAGATATATCTAAATGATTGGAAATGATTTGAAATCTGTTATTACTGGTATTAGTGAAGTGGTTTAAGGTTTTGGTCAAAGGATGTCTTAGTTTCAGATCTGTTGCTTTGTATCATTGAAGTATTAGGTAACCCGGTAAGGTTTAACAGAGTAGCTGCAAATTTATTTTAGTGACTAAACCGGTAAACTTTGTGAGTTGTTTTTGAGTTGGAAAGAAGTTTGGTGAAATTTTAGTTAATTTTTTATCTATTGATTTAGCCCCCCCTCTCAATATTTGACCGTATCTTTATAGTTTAATCATATTATCAATTGGTATCAGAGCATTCTAGGTCCTCTTGAGTATAAGCCTAACAACTTGAGGAAAAGATCTAGGAGAAAATGATGAAGAGAGAAAGTTTGAAGTTTAATAGAGATAACTATAGAATTTGGAGTGATAGGATGAAGATTTACATCAAGAGCTTAAGAAGTCAGTATTGGGATTGGGTTGTTACAAAGTATAACTTGCCTAGTGGAATTCTGATAGATGATTAGAAGAAGGAGCAACAAGAGAACAACCAAGCATTGGAGGCCATCATCAACACCTTGTCAGATTCAATATATGTTGATGTTCATGGATTGGAGACTGTATATGAAGTTTGGAAGAAACTAGAAGAAATCTATGGTGGTGATGAGCATGTAAAGATAGCCAAGGAAGAGAGTATCAAAGGAAAATTTGATGACATGAGAATGGTTGAAGGTGAAAAAATTCAACAGTATGGTCAGAGAATCAAGGAGATAGTTGGAGAAATCAAAAGTGTTGGAGGTACAGTGGAGGATGCCACTATGGTTAGCAAGGTATTGAGAACCCTTCTATCAGTCTATGCTATCAGAGTTGCAGCCATTCAAGAACTCAAATCTATTGACAAGACAAAGGTAACTCTTGACTCTATCATTGGTAAATTGACTGCTTTTGAATTAAATGGTTTTGATGGAAGTCTTCAAAGGTCAGAATTTGCATTTAAAGCCTTGGTCTCCACCCCACCAATAAGGAAAAGTAGAGAAGTAAGTTACAGTCATGAATCTAGATCCAGTAGAGAGGTAGATGATGAAGATAGCCTGATGGAACTTGAAGCATTATTGGCCAAGCAGTTACCCAAAGGTATCGGTAAGTATAGAGGTAAATTACCAAGCTGAAATGTTTTGCATGTAACCAGATATGACATATTGGTGCTAACTATCCTAATGGAGATAATGAGAAAAAATGAGAGAAATATAGGAAGTTTAAAGAAAAGGGAAAAATAAATTGTTTCATTGTAGTGGATGGAGGTATTATTGATGAAGAATCCAAGGAAGATATAAATGAGGACATTTTTTTTGTTGCTATCAAAGAAGACATATCAGATCAGAAGGAATTGGTCTCTCACTTGGATAGTTCTGATTACTAGATTATAGACAGTGTTTGTTCATACCACATGACTGGAGACCGAAGCAAGTTTCTAACATTGAAAGAATTTGATGGAGGTGTTGCCAAATTTGGGAATAATTCTCCCTGTATGGTGAAAGGCAAAGGATCCATTTCTCTAAATTGTAAGATTAGTGCAGATGATGTCTACTAGGTTGAAGGTTTGAAACACAATCTTTTAAGTGTTGCTCAAATCAATGACAAAGGTTACTTGTTAGAATTCAAGAATGGAGTTTGCAAGATCTTTGGAAGCAAAGGTGAACTGATTGCAAGTAGCAAACAAACTAGAGGTAACTTATTTCACGTAAACTCTAAAGTCAATAGTTGTTTGATTGCAAAATTTGAAGATAGTTGGATTTGGCATCAAAGGTTTTTCTATGTGAATTTTGATAACATTGTAAGAGTCAACAAGTCAAAATTAGTAAGAGGTTTTCCACAGTTGGACAAACCGATGAATGCTATGTGCAAGGAATGTCAGTTAGGGAAAATGACATACTCAACCTTAAAGAGCAAATCTTTCTCAGGTGAATATTTGCTAGATTTGGTTCATACTGACCTATGTGGACCAATGAGGACTAGGAGTATTCAAGGAGATTGGTACTTCATGATATTTACCAATGACTGCTCAAGGATGATGTGGGTCACATTCTTGAACAACAAGATAGAAGCCTTTAGTAAATTTAAGGCATTTAGAGCCTTGGTTGAAAATGAAAGTGGAAGGACGCTGAAATGCTTGAGAATTGATCAAGGTGGCGAATTTACTTAAGAGGAATTCACTGGATACTATAAAAACAATGGGATCAAGAGGCAACTATATGGACCAAGGACACCACAATAGAACAATATTTCAGAAAGGAACAACTGGTTAGTGGTTGAAGTCACTAGGACTATGTTAATTCAAGGAGGTGTAGTGTTGGTCCTCACAACTGGAATGACAACTAGGTAATAAAACACAATTCAGAGATTGAACATCCTTGAATAGCTAGCTTTCCTATTGCAAAGGCTCATTTACTTATCAACTAGGGATGTAAACTTAAAATGGGCCAACACTATATGTGCACCAAGTTCATATCACAACCATTCTATGTTACTACAAGAAAGAAAATTCTTTGGAGTAAACATGCAAAATCACAATGAACTAATACTTAATTAGAATTCACAACTAGAAATAACTTAACTAATACTAAATGATGATGTTCTGGCAAGTGAATAGAAACTACTTTGTCATTGTGGCCACATGAACAAACACAAGAATTGTTTCCAACGGTTGTAGGAACAAACAATTACTGAAACAACAACTATTGTAAGATGGAAACTAACTAGAAAACACAAAGGATTACTCACCAAGTGGGCCCTCCTTGAGTGAGTATATCCATAACTTTCAATTACAAATGTTAATCTTAAAATCACATTGATCTCTTTATTCCAAATCGATTGTGAAAATACATAAGTACCAGAAGACTAAATTTTACAAATACTATGGTCATTCTCTTCTATCCTCAAGAGGAGAGAGATACCCCTTTATTTATATGGAAACTTATAACAGATTCCTTACTGATCAACCACATTCCTATGAAATAGGTGAACATGTTTTATTAAACAAAAGAAGAAGTTAGTGCAGGAAAACAGAACAACATCTATCCCGTAGCTGAGAAAATATAGCATGGATTGCTTCCTATATCTAAGCTCCACTAAGAACAGTTATAAATGTCTCATAAATCATTCTCCTAAAGAACTAATCAAGAGGCTTCGATCTCCCTTAATGTTGTTTTTCTTTGACTGGGTCTGCATTGTGGCTACATGCTCGGTGCTTCTTTAAACCACCACTTAGTCTTTCCGTCTCCTTTGTCAACCCTACACCATGATGTTAACATGCACAAAAAACATGTGTATATAATAATGCTAACATGATATAAATTAAACAATACTTAAGATTGATTTAGATATTTGCATAGATAAACAATTTAAAAACCATTACATGACAACCTTAAGTATTAGACAAATTAGTTCCAGAAACACTTAAAAGGTATCAACTAGGAGAGTATCTAGATCCAAATATCATCTAATCACAAGACCTAGGAAAGAGTATTATAACAAAAATCTATCAAAATAGAGCCATTATTTAGGCTCATCATGTAGCTAAAACATTTTGGAGAGAAGTTGTCAACATAATTGTTTATACAATTAACCAGATACTGGTCAAAAGAGGTAAAGACAAAACACCTTATGAATACTAGTATGATAGATCACTGAATGTCAGTTACTTGAAAAAATTTTGTAGCAGATGTTTTATTAAAAGAAGTGATTATATTGGAAAGTTTGATTTCAAAAGTGATGAAGGAATATTTCTTGGTTACTCAACCAAGAGAAAAGCTTACAAGTGCTAAAACAATCAGACTAAGAAGATCATTGAAAGTATCAATGTCCGAGTAGATGAATTTCTTGAAAAATTTGAAGAAACCAACTAGAAGAAGAACCAAACACACTATTTTTGGAACCGGAACCGGTAAAGCCAGAAGTTGGAGAACTAAACATAGAAGCCCTAGTTCAACCAGAATAGGAAGGTCCAACAAAAGATGAAGAAAGTGAAGAAGAAGAAGAAGAGCTTGAAAACCAAGATCAAGTTATTCCAAGGTATGTCAAACTCAATCACAACCCGGATCAGATTATTGGAGACAATAATGTAGGTGTGTTAACTAGAAGGCTAAGAGAAAACTCTTGTATGATCTCCATCACTGAGCCTAGAAAAACAAAAGAAGCATTTGTAGATGAAGACTGGATCAAGGTAATGGAAGAAGAACTTGATCAGATAGAGAAAAATAATACATGGTCACTGGTACCCACACCGGAAAACAAGAATGTAATAGGCACAAAGTGGGTATTCATAAACAAGTTTAATGAAGATGGAGTAGTGGTCAGGAATAAAGCTAGATTGGTATGTACAGGATATGCATAAGAGGAAGGTGAAGACTATAGTGATATATTTGCACCAGTAGCAAGATTGGAAGGAGTAAGGACTCTACTTGCATTTGCAACATATAGAGGATTTAAGGTATATTAGATGGATGTTAAATCAACATTCTTAAATTGAATATTGGAAGAAGAAGTCTACATAGAACAACCAGATGGTTATGCATTAACTAAAGAAAAGGATATGGTGTACAAGCTACATAAGGCACTATATGGCTTGAAACAAGCACCAAGAGCATGGTATGAAAGATTGCACTCTCACTTAGTAAAGATAGGTTTTCAAAGAACCAGTGAAGATAGTAACATATATCTCAAGGAAGAAAGAGATAAAATACTAGTAAGTGAGGTATTTGTTGATAATATCATTTTTGGAGGTAATGATGATATGTGTCATGATTTTGCTAATGAAATGAAGAATGAATTTGATATGTCACTGGTAGGTGACATAAAAAAATTCATAGGTTTGCAAATCCAACAACTGAAGGAAGGAATATTTATTACACAATACAAGTATATGAAGGAAGTGTTGAAAACTTTTGTAATGGGAGTGTAGTACCCCTACCGTAATCGATCTCTAACCTGGGTTTAATCGTGATTAGTTATCTTGATATAATGATTACAGTTAGATGTTGATTTTACGCATCGCTGTTGATGTGATTTTCTCACTAGTTGTATGCAAGTTGTTCGGTGTTCCTACTTCGTGGTATTAACATCGAGCTAACGCTTTCAGTAAATTTTATAAATGTATGCATGTATGATCTTTTGTTGCAGGAGATTTCAGGTACGAAGTCACATGAGTGCGAGGTTCGTCGTCACCTGGTTTTGCAGGTTTGAGCATACTTTTTAGTCCTTAGAGTTGGATTAGGTGGTCGTAAGACCTTAGTCGGCCTTAGTCGTGCTCAAGTGAGCATCGCCAGTCGTCGTCGGTAATCCCTGTTGTTTGGGTTTGCGAGTCGTCTGTTTGGTTGACCTTCTCGGTTTGCGTGCCTGGTGTGTTTGGTTAATTGATTAATTAGCCTTTAGTAATTTGTTGAGTATTTATGCGTTTGTGCAGTGAAGATTAATGGATTAAATTGATTGAGAATTCGTTATGCGTTTTTCGTTGTTAATGAATTGCTCGTTTTAGATTGGAAGTAAATTTGAATTTAATGGCTGATTTCGATTATTAAATGCATTATATATATATATGCTGTTGAAAAGGAAGTCTTATATGTTATCGCCATAGAGTTAATTGTATTTCGTTAGATTATTAATTTGAAAGGTTAAATTGATCTGATATGAGAAATCGATTGTAAAACTGAAAAGTAAGTTGTATTGTTGATATTGTTGAAAAGAATTAAATTTTATGAATTATTTTGTAAATAAAAGATTTTATTCCAAAAATAGAAATTTGGAGTCAACTCTTCCATATAACCCAATTTGGGAATTTTGGAGAGGATGGACAATTTTGGAGGAGATTTTGGGGAATCTGACAGGTGGGCTCTCCCTCAGCCATACCAGGATTGCGAATTGAGGTAGGATTCTGAATTGGTTATTGAAAATCAATTTGATTGTTCATATGAATTTGGCTGGAAAATTTGGTATTGAGTTTTGGTTTTGAGATGCTGGTTAATCCTCTTTGTTTTTGAGTGTTTTGAAACCCTTGGGTGCTGTTATGGTGGAGAAAACCACCAAGAAAATTTGACATCAAACCTTGTTCGTTAAACTGAACTCACAGCAAATCGAAATGTATAATCTTTACCGATTTTATGATGGACGTTTGATGAAGTTCGGACTGTGTTTTTTTTTATTAGCAAAATGTTTATGTTGCATTTCGAACTGGGCATTTTTATCCTTTTAAATCGGACTGTGTGTTCCATTTAAAAATCTTATCGTATTATGTTTGGAGCTGGGCGTGTGTTTTGCGTATGGTTCGGACTGTGTATTGGGGATGGGAGGCGGGGAGCGGAGCTCCACCCGCTCCCTCCCCTCTCCACCGCCCGCGCCCCCGCGTGTGCCTCCCCCGCGCGTCCCCTGTTTTCCCCGCTCATTCTCGTTCCCTCGGCTCTCCCCTTACCTGCAGGCGTTGAAAGCCCCGGCCGCGGCTCACTGCGGTGGCCGCAGGTCCGCGGTGGCCGCAGGGCGCCGCGGAGCCTGCGGGCACCGCAGTGGCGCCGCCCGCATGGGCTCCCCTGCTGTGTGGTGTTGGATGGCGTTAGGGTTAGGGCACGGCCCGCCCTCGCCTCCATCCTCTTTTTTTTTAAAATACGTTTTGATTTGTGGTGTTAAATCGTAGTTTATTAAAAATCGTTTTTTAATGTATTTAATTAGTATTCAAAAAAAATAAAAATAAAGAAGCTTATAATATTTTTAAATATTATTTAAAGGCTAAGCTTTAATTAGACGCTTAATGATGATTAAGGGGCATAAAATGATAAACGTAATTGGGTATGGATTAACTTGGTAATGGAGTTTATAGGTGGATTAATTATTCAAACTTCATTTCGTGACTTTGCCCCTTTCTAATTAAGTTTTACAACTGTTATTTCGAAATTGAATATTGTGCTTTTATTCTTATCATTTGAGTAATTGAAAAGTGGTGAAACCTTTATCGTGGGTGTTTGAATTGAACGATGTGCTTTTGGGAATGATTAGCTGCTTTAGTTTCTCCTTCTACATTTTTATTTCCGTTATTCGCATAATGCATCTGGAAGTGAAATTATGAATCTGTAGAGATTGATTTTTAGTCCAGTATGTTTATGACGTTTTGGGATGGAGATTAAATATCTTATTTTAATCGTTTAAACGGTTGTCTGAATTTTAATAATATGATTTGGTTAAAACTCATTATGGCTTAAACGGCCTGTTCGATGCTTTGAACCTTAGGAGTTAGAAAACCAGGAACGACTTATCCCTTGACAAGGTAGATAACTGTAATATGTTTTTAGATCATGTAGAAAACTTGATCGTTTTTAATGTTTAAATCAACTTGAGGGAATAATGTCTTTTCTGATTATTGCATTGCGAGTTTAATTACTGTATTCGCCTTTAATTACAAAATGGCATGTTTTGCTTGGTGTAAAAAAGACCCTGTCGTATGGATGATTTGGTGTTCCTGTTTCAGTCCTCGAATTTTGAGTGGACTATTGTATTGGGATGTGGTCTTAGTTGGTTATATCCTCTTTGAGTGAGTCGAATAATGATCCGTGGTTAACCTTATTTGTCAGGTCTCTAGTTAGAGCACCGTCAGTAAGTGATTACCCTTGAGTCGTGTTTGACCTGATGATTGTATCTTCTTGAACTCCGTTCGTCTTACCATGTGTATTCCGTGGTTTGAGTTCGTTTGAGTCAGTCTAGTGTCGTATGGGAAAGTGGCTTTCGATTGGGGGCCGCGCCCAAAGTGGCTGCTGGATAACCCGTCGAAAGTGAGTCTAATAAGTGATAACCTAAATAGATTAGAATATAATCTTTAATTAAGATAATTGTGCCTCGCACATGAGACGAGTGCTATCATAGATTCGACATGCTGTGAGAAGGCCTGAAATGGCAAACCATCTTCCTTGTCTTCACGAGAGGATGTGTGGGTCCACATGAGGCTTGGATGGGCCGGAAGTTCGGATTAGGTTGCCAGGGTTACCAGTGTATGGGCCGGAACCTATGAAGACTTGCCATGGTATCCATACCAGGTTGTGTGATGACACCTGTCCCTATGTTCGCTAGTGTGTTGTCGTCTTGTCCTGTTTTGAGTACCTTTGTGAGTCGTCCTTCGTCGTTGCCCTCGTGAGTGTCAGTTTCATGTTAGACCCTTGGGTGGTGATGGTTCAGTTTTATGGATGCTCTCATGGACTCTTATGTTATTAGCTTTGATTATGTTCAGCTGGATCCCGTTCTTTTAAGGATCGTTTATGTATTAATGGACCGATGTGGTCGCTTGTATAATGTTTATGTATCGCCTTGACGGCTGGATAGTACTTGGTGTAACCTCTTGTACTCTTAACCTTATTATTTATCTGAGGGGGTCTTGCAGTTGCGCAGACCCGGAGATGTAGCCCTTTAGGGGTGAACTCCGAGATCATTATGGTGTTATGTGATGCGTTCTTTTACGTCTCTTATTTCAGCTTTATCATGTATGATTAATTTATGTTGAATGGTTAAGTGGATAATTGGAAATAACTATAGATGCTTATATTCAGTTCTATCTTGAATGCCTTGTGGATCGAATGCATAATTGGTTGAGATGCGAATTATCGTAATGCATGTGTGAAATCGTCCTTTAAATGCAATAAGTTGGAATTTGGAATAATGTATCTTAGAGTAATGAATCTTACTCAGTTGTTGTTAAGAAATTTAGATGTGCTCGGAAAGATCTCTTATGCCATGATGAAATCCTAGTGTATTAGAAAGGTAGATGTATGGTTTGTAATTTTAAAATGAAAAGATTGAATGAAGTTTATGAATGGATCTTAAATGATGAATCTTGCTTGTGATTTATATTTCCATCCTTTGAAAGAAATTATCCTGATTGTGAATTATCTCGTTATTAAGATATTCAGCTTTTGGATTAATTGTGTGTGTAAAGTGTATTGTGAAAATTTAAGTAATCTCGTTGGGAAACTCTTTAGGAGATTGTCGTTAATGTCTTCCGCTATGTTATCTGAATCTTTGTTTATCTTGTTGCATCTTATGTGTTGTAACTTTAAAAAAAAAAATTTGCACTCTATTCTTGTTATTTTAGCTTATCCCTTCGGGGTTTCCTGGCGGGGCATTACAGGGAGATTGTAAACTGGTTGGAACACCAATGGTTATAAGCTGTAAATTGTCAAAGGAAGATGATTCTGCACCAATTGATGAAAAGGAATACAAATCCATGATAGGTAAGCTACATTATGTTATCCATAACAGACCAAACATTGCTCATGCAGTAGGATTGGTTGCTAGATTTCAGAAAGATCCAAAGGAGTCGCACATGATTGCAACCAAGAGAATTTTCAGATACTTGAAAGGCATAATAGATTATGGATTATGGTATCCATATGCAAGAGACTTTGACTTAAAAGTCTATACCGATGTAGATTGGGCAGGAAATGTTGATGACAAGAAAAGTACAACTGGGGGAGTATTTTTTCTTGGAGGTAGATTAGTGTCTTGGAGCAACAAGAAACAGAGTTGTATCTCTCAATCAACAACAAAATTTGAGTATGTTGCAACATACATGAATTGTACCCAAGAGATTTGGATGAAACACATATTGGAAGGTTTCAAGCTGAAGATATCAGATTCAATAAGATTTTTTTGTGATAATACAAGTGCTATAAATATTTCTAAGAACCCGATGTTGCATGCTAGGACAAAGCATATAGAGCTGAAGTATCATTTCCCAAGAGAGAAAGTTTAAAGCAAAGATGTATAACTAGAGGATGTTTCCACTAAAGAAAAACTAGCAGATATTTTTAGTAAGTCTCTACCTAAGGCTACATTTGAATATCTTAGAGATAAGTTAGGGGTTGTACCCCTACATGAAGTCAATTAAGCAAATGTGGAAGAGATCAATCCCAGAGCCTATTGAAAATATTGAATAAGGATTGGTGAAGAATGAAGCTAATTCACAGGGGGAGCATCTAACTATAGATTGGTGAAGCATGGATGAGAAACAAAATGGTTTACCTTCACTTTGGCATTGTTGTCAAAGGGGGAGAAGAAAAGTATATGATTGATAGCCTTATATGTTATGGAGAGAAGACAGATTGTAGACCAGTTACCAGCTGAAGATATGAAGATATAGTTGACGGAGAGTATGTGTTGAAAAATATAAACTAGGATTCTTATACCTATGTATATGATTTACTCTCAATTATGACAATCAATTGGTATTGATATTTGTATTGCCATCAATGCCAAAGGGGGAGAATGTTGGCATTGCATGAAAATTGCATTGAAGAAGTATAGTGTTGTCATTAATGTCAATAGCAACCGGTAATGAAGCAGTATAGCAACAAGTAATGAAGCAGTAAAGCAACCGGTAATGAAGCAACAAAGCAACCGGTAATGATGTAGTGAAGATCAACTAGTAACCCTAACCAGTTGAGAAGCAGAACCCTAATTGATGGAGTTTGGAGATCAGTTATGATGATCTATGACTGAATGATGATCAGTTATGAAATGGTTTTGGCACGTAAAGATAACCATTTATCTTGGGAATGATCAAATGCATAGTATGAAGTGAAAAACACATGTTGTGTTACAAGATTGAAAGTGCGACTATCTAGGAGTTGTTGTAGATGCCTAGAAGAATGTAAAGTTGATTCCATTTAATATAACAGTCAAGATTGAACCGATGTGTTTGTAATCTATATGAGATTTAACGGGTTTGTGTTGTGTTACCGACCTAATGTATTTGCTTATAAGGTTGATGATTTGATTCAACGAGTTGTTGGCAATTTGACTGTGTGAAAGAGATTGTTCCCGAACCAGGAGGTGTGTCTGCAGAATGATATGAAGGCAGATAGGAGTAGTAAGGGATCTGATTCAACAATGAAGTGCTATTTCCATATTAGTCAAAGAACTTGTTGTTCTCTAACCATTACAATAGTAAAATCCCTTAACCGGGTAAGTTTTAACAGGCTTGTTATTGAAATCCTCTAACCAAGTGATCCATTAGCTTGGATTTGAAATCCTCCATCGAGGTTACCTTTAACAGGGTATTTGTAGTCAATCCCTTAATCGGGTGGTCCTTAATCAAATCTATTCCTAACAAAACATTATTGTATAAGTTTCTAACCAAGATTGGCTCCTAATAGGGCAAACTTTAGAAGAGGTCAAAATACTTGTGGGTATTCATCCCCACCGTGGTTTTTCCCCTTTGCGTTTCCATGTGAAAAATCATCATGTCAAGTGGTGAATTATTTTGTGGATGTATTTTTGGTATGGTTGATATGAATGATTGGTAAATCTGCATAGATATATCTAAATAATTGGAAATGATCTGAAATGTGTTATTATTGGTATTAGTGAAATGGTTTAAGGTTTTGGTCAAAGGATATATAAGTTTCAGATCTGTTTCTTTATATCATTGAAGTATTAGGTCAACCGGTAAGGTTTAACAGAGTAGCTACAGATTTGTTTTAGTGACTAAATCAGTAAAATTCATTAGTTGTTTTTGAACTTTGGAAAGAAGTTTGGTGAAAGTTAAGTTAATTTTCTATCTACTGATTCACCCTGCCCTCTTAGTAGTTGACCGGATCTTTATAGTTTCATCATATTATCATCGTGATGATCAATGACAACACAACTCAACATAACTCATGTTTCTAATGTTCCACTCCAGTTCAATTGCTGCAATATCCTCATCTTTTTCCACATTCTCAGTTTCATCCATTGTTGCAACTTTTTCTTCACTTTTCTCCTCTATTGTCAACATTTTCAAGCCTTCACAAAGACTTTATTTTGTTGAATCTCTCTTGTTTTCTTAGGTTCAGCTTCAAAGAAGCTGTTGATTCTTGTAATCTCCTCTTTTAAGATGATTTCCCCACCTTCACCATTTTACTCATCAAAACATGGACCTTTAAAGTCCATCATCTCAGCCTCTATTGCAACCATATTGCTCTGGTTTTTTATGTCTTCTAATAGAAATACCTTATCTTTAGACTCATCTGATTCTTCATATTCATCCTTTTCTTGTGTCTCGATATCACATGAATGACACTCTCCTACATCTTATTTTGTTCATTCACTCAAAACATCAATAAAATAATAAAAACTTTTCATCACTTATTTTGTGATGAAGGGTTCTTCTTCTTTCCAACTCTTCTTCTCTTTCTTTCAACTGATTCCTCAAATTTATAAATTCTTCTCTCGTTCAATATCTTACTCTCTCTCTAATTTTCTCAAGTCTAGAAATCCTAAGAATCCATCCAATGACAAAATTCATTTTCCTCTTTCTCTTTTCCATACTCAAGACCTCACAAATCCTCAACACAAATCCTGTTAACTCTTTTAGTAACTGTTGTAAACTATGTCATATTCTATGCTTTCTTTACAAACTCAAGAATCTATGCTAAAAAAACCCTTTAAGTATCTCATCTTACAAGTTGCACATACATATATAGGCAATTACGATCTTTTGAATTAAATATGAAAATATAAACTAATTACAATAACTTAAGACAATTGGCTTGACATTCAGATATGCAAATGTGATTACAAACTCTCTAAAACCTACAAGAAGAGGCTATAATGACAAAATATGCTTCAAATATGATTTATCCTTATTCTTAGTTCCCACACACTTTAGCTACAAACCTATTACTTCATCAAGTGAAATTACCTCATGAAAATGCACAAATGAAATTAGATTTCATTTGGCTAAAATTAACCTCCCAAAAATTCTATGTCTGGCTTGGATTCCCTCTCATTTTTATATTGGAATTGAATCCAACATGTCCATTTATTTCCCTTACAACTTCCCTTGCACTATGCTCAAATTAGTTAACCTGTCATACCACAAACTCCACTAGTTGACTCTTGGAATGTAAAAGTTTGGATCTCCTTCTTGGGTGCCCAACTTTCTTTAAATGCTTTGACATAATTTTGAACTCTTGGATTCTTGTAATTTTACCTTATTTTAATCCACATGAGGTGTAAGTGGGTTCCCTCCAAATCCAACACCCAAGTTGGCCTAATTGAAATATTTTACATTGTAAGTGCCAACAAATGTATCCAAATTTACACAAAGTTTTAACATGAGGTGCTGACCAAAATATTTAATAAAATATTTTTCCTTTATAACAAAATTATTAGTCTACAATATTACTCACCTAAAATATGAAAATTAAAATAAAACATTTTTTTGGTTGATGATGATAGCCCCTACACCATGGATGCTCCTTCATCAGACACCCAGGCTAAGGAATTTTTTATGATATGGATTCACAAAATGGAGTTGACTGATAATATCCCTCTTTAGTATTATAGGTAATATTTAGAAAACTCCATTACTAAAATTGGTTTCTTAGGTCTATTCTTCTTTCTTCTCTTCTAGCACCTAGCTAGATCAAGCTTCCTTCTCCTTTGATAAATCTTCTTTGCACTCTTCTTTCTCATTATGGAATGAGCTCCACTAAATCTCAACCACCTCATCCAATTGAAGCTCTCACTCTCCTCTAATCTTGTGAGATTCAACACACAATATTCTAACTGCCTTCTCCAAGATGTAGTTGTATTGGATTCTGCAATAACATACAAATCCTCCATTTCATACCATTCATCACTAGCAATATCTATCTAAACATATCATTTTAATTCATAGACTCATCCATCTCAACATGAAAATAATCAATTAAAAATATTTTACCTTCTCATCGATTGTTGCAACTCCCCTTTATTCTCCACTTTTATTTCTTCAACGATAGATTTAGTTGTATCACCTTCTTATCCTGCAATTAGTGCATCCCACTTTGCTTCTACTACTACAATATCCTTCTCCATTTCCACATTCTTATCAAAACATTCATAGGAATTATATTTTATCTCATAATTATATAAAAATAATTTAGCTCAATCTCTTTCAATCTATTTTTGTAAATCATCTATCTTCACTAAAGGACTCTCAACAACTGTTGCAATTTCCTCTTTCTTTCCCTCAACCTTTGCAACTTCACCTTTTCTCTCTTCCTTCATGCTATTCTCAAACCATACTTCTATAATATTTTCTCCTTCTCATTCACTTGTATACACAAATATAACAAAATTCTTGCCTTTCCTCTTTGGCATTTCTTCCAACACTTGCCACACACTCTCAATCCACAATTCAATTATCCTCAACATAAACTTTGGAAGATGCTTTCTCTACCCACTCTCTCTCTTGATGAAGGAACTTTATACCTTCTACCCATCCTTATTTTTGATAAATAATAACCACCACAACCTTTTAGTTACAAGAATATTACCACAAACTCATACACACTCCACCCTTAGGTATTGTGCAAACTACCTCATGTTGAATGGTTTGTTTACACTCTTAGGATTTCCAACTCTAATACCATTGATGCAAAGGGTTACTCTTCATTCATCAAATATAATTTTACTATAATAAAATCATACAAATATGATGACAAAATATACAAGAAAATATGATCTTTTGAAATTAAATATGAAAATGTAAACTAATTATAATAACATAAGCCTATTTCCTTAACATTCATATATGCAAATCTGATTACAAACTCTAAAAAATTTGAAAGAAGAGGCTATAATAGAAAATTATGCTTCAAATATTAGTTTTCCTTCTCTTTAGCTCCCACACACTTTACCTGCAAAACTATTACTTCACCAAATGAAAGAACCCCATGAAAATGTAACTCCACAAACAAAATTATATTTCATTTGGCTAAAATTGGCCTCCTAGAAATGCTATGGCTAACTTGTATTCCCCCTCATTTTTTCTTTAAAATTGAATTCAACATGTTCATTTATTTCTCTTACAAATTCCCTTGAAATATGATCAAATTAGCTATCTGGTGATACCATTAACTCCACGGGTTGACTCCTAGAATAGAAAAAGTTTTGATCTCATCCTTGGGTACCCAACTTGCATTAAATTCTTTGTCATAACTTGTAACTCTCAAAATCCTATCATTTTTCCTTATTTGCATCCATGTGAGGTGTAAGTGGGTCACCTCCAAATCCAACACACAAGTTGGCCTATTTGAAATATTTAACATTGTAAATTTCAACAAATGCATCCAAATTTGCACAAAGTTTTAACATGAGGTGCTGACCAAAATATTTAATAGAATATTTGACCTTTATAAAACAAATATTTAGTCTACAACATTTATTGACTTAAGATATGGAAATTAATTTTTTTTTTTTTGGTTGATGAGGATAGCCCCTACACCATAGATAGAAGAATTAAGTGTTTGAGGTTTGATAGAGGAGAAGAATTTATTTATGATGAGTTTAGCAATTTCTACAAGAAACATGGAATTAGAAGAGAATTATCTGCCTCAAGGACACCACATCAAAATGGTGTAGTGGAAAGAATGAATAGAACTATACAAGAGATCAAAGGAGCGGGACTACCAAAATTTTACTCGAGAGAAGCTATACACACAATACTATACACACTTTATAGAATTCTATTTCAAAAAATATATGGGAAGACATCATATGAACTATGGCATGGAAGGATTACAAAAGTATTTCAAGGTATTTCAAGGTATTTGGAAGCAGATGTTGTATCTGGAGAGATGAGGATAATCTTGGAAAATTTGATGATAGAGAAGATGAAGGCATATTCCTAGGATACTCTACAAGGAGAAAGGCATACTAGTGTTACAACAAAAGACTAAACAAAATTGTTGAAAGTGCAAATGCGAAAGTTGATGAAGAGATTTCTAAAGACTTTGATAAATTATCAGGATATGAATCATATGAGTCCTTTGACAGAAGAAGGGAAGAGGAAAATAAAGAAGAATAAAAGAAAAATGAAACTCGGGATGCTTCGACAACTACATAAAAGACATCGATGTATGTACAAAGGAATCACTCTAAGGATCGGGTTATTGGAAACAAGACCAAAGAAATTATTACAAGTAAGGTGGATCAAGAACAAGTTTTGTTATGTTTACTTTCTGAGACTGAACCGAAGTCAGTATAAGAAACTTGCAATGATCAAAATTAGATAAAGGAAATGGGAGAAGAACTAGACCAAATTGAGAAAAATTAGACATGGGAACTTGAACACAGACCGACAGATAAAAATGTAATTAGAACAAAGTGGGTCTTCCACAACAAGCTAGATGAAGATAGAAAGGTTGTAAGAAAAAAATCAAGGTTGGTTTGCAAGGGTTACACTCAAGTTGAAGGCACTGACTTTGAGGAAAAAATTTGTCCAATTGCTCAAATGGAAGCTATTAGGATGTTCTTAGCCTTTGCAACTTTTAAAGATTTCAAACTTTATCAAATGGATGTAAAATCAACATTTTTGAATGGAGAACTGAAAGAAGAAGTTTATATTGAACAATCGAAAGGATTTAAGTTGAGAGATGGCCCAGATATTGTTTGTAGGTTGAAGAAGGCTTTGTATGGATTGATACAAGCTCTTAGAGCTTGGTATGGAAGGTTGGACATGTATTTGATTGGTCAAGGTTTTCAAAAGGGATCTGCTAATAGTAATCTTTATTGCAAAGTTGATTGAGGTAAAATCTTAATTGTTGTAGTGTAAGTTGATGACATAATATTTGGAGGAAATGTTGGTATATGTAAAAGGTTTTCTGGTGAGCTACAAAAGGGATTTAAGATGTCCATGATCAATGAGCTAAATTTCTTTATTGGATTGCAATTGAATCGGGATAGCAAATGAATTTTCATTTCTTAGTCTAAATATGTCAAAGAATTGTCAAAGAAGTTTGGGCTGTAGAATTCTAAACTGGTGTGTACACCTATGACAACTAGATGTAATTTAACAAAAGATGATAAATCTCCTAAGGATGATGCAAGTAAGTATAGATCAATAATTGGAGGACTGCTATATATGACTACAACCAACCTAGATATCATGTATGCTATTTTTTTAGTAGCTAGATTTCAGCAAGAACCAAAAGAATCACATGTTGTTGTAGTAAAAAGTTTTTTCAGATATTTGAAGGAAATATAAGAGTTTGGATTATGGTATCCCAAAGATTTTTATTTCACTTTGACAAATTATACAAATGTAGATTGGGAAAGAAGTGTTGATGACATAAAAAGTACAAGAGGTGGAGCATTTTTCCTTAGCTCCCAATTAGTTGCTTGGTCAAGTAAGAAGCATGATTTTGTGTCTCTATCCACTACTGAAGTTGAATATATTGCATCATCTTTATGTTGCACACAGGCACATTGGATGAAATAGACTTTGAAGAATATCAGTGTATTGTTTGATGAACCCATCTTAATTATGTGTGATAACACTAGTGCAATAAACATTTCTAAGAATTTGGTACAACATTCCAAAAGAAAGCATATATCTATTTGGTATCACTTCATGAGGGAAAAGGTGTTGGATAATGAAGTAAGGCTTGAGTATGTACCTATGAAAGAGAAAATTGTAGATATCTTCACAAAGGTGTTGTGTAAAGATACTTTTGAGTATCTCTATCAAAAGTTAGGGGTATTACTCCTTCCTAGTTTGAATTGATATACATTTGGATGTGCATTGATCTAGTAAATTGCATGAACATTCCTATCTAGACTAATGCATGGGGGCTTTGTTGGACATTGCTCTTACTAGGATATGTTGTTATCATTCATGTCAACATATTCTTGCTCCAGTGATTTCTGATTGGTTTGTTGTATGGAGAATTTCTTGTCTCATTATATTCTTTTGTATTGGTTTTGGTGATCCAAAAAGCTTAATTGATCATATCATATGATCTGGTTTGCAGTTTGTTTTTCTAATTGGTGCCTTGCAGAGTTTAGTATTTCCTCTGATATATTCTAGTGTGATCAGATAATGAGCTGAGATTTTGGGAGATTGTTTGGCCTTTCGAGTTGTTATATTTGAGCAGTGAGCTCTAGGTAGTGTGCCTGAATGCTGGTGCATTCCCCATTGTAATATTTTCACATACTACTGTTGAGTATCATCTTATTGTGGGTAGGTTCCCACTGTTGTTTTTCCCTTAACCAGGTTTTCCATGTCAAAACCTTGGTATTGTGTGTTGTGCTATCAATTTTCTTATCTTTGATGTTATTGCAGTTTATTAGATTTGTATTTGTGGTTAAGTTTGTAGATCCGAAAGAAAGCTGATTCACCCCCCCCCTCAGTTTTCTCTCATTGTTGTTGCCAATAATTGGTATTAGAGCTAGATCCTTTGAAAGAATCTTAACCACTTGAGGAGATCCAGGATGGAAATTGGAGGTGTTATCTTTAAGGAGAGTCTGAGATTTGATGGAAGTAACTATGCTATATGAAAGAACTAGATGGAGGTGTAGTTGAGATGTCTTGGAGAAGATTAGTGGAAGATTACAAATAATGCCTATTCTTTTCCTCCGAATTGACTATGTTACCCCATTATTTATTTTGAACAAAGTAATGTGTATTTAATTTTATTTCCCTCATCCAGTTTGATCTGTCTTTAATCATGCACCTTTTGTTACTTTATGTTTCATCTTTTTTGCTCCAATGAACCCATCGGTTGAACCTATGAAGAGGGACTTCAACCGGTGCCTTTGTGTGAGTCACGGCTTTGTTATGTTATTAAGCAAGCGAGCGTGAATGTGTTAAGTCAATCTTGAACTTGAACTTTAAACCATTTCTAAATCGGTTCAAGGTTCAAGGTTCAAAGTCTTCCTTTATGTTTATTAAGGGTCTTCGCTCATTCCTGGTGTTTTCGAGTTGCAAGTTCAGAGTTCTTTTGTTTTCTCTGGATTGAACTTGAACCATTGAACTCCTTGCGAGATGGTTCAAAGTTCAAAGGTTCATTCCAAGTTTGGCCCCAAGGACATTAACAACACTAAAGGCGGCACAACAAAAGGAATATTCTTGGCATCTTATAATTTAAAATTCTTAATTTGGAAAGAAATCAAGAAAATGTAAACCATTTGTGCAGAGTTGATTTGTAATTAAGAAAGTTGTCAGGTTCTCATCAAATAATTGGTTATCTCACACGTTCAGATAAATCATTATGAGGGGTGTGTAGAGGTTACTCAATATTTCCGCTTCTTAACATGTGAATTCTCAAATTGTGAAAGTAGTAGTTGTTATTGTTGAAGGAGCGAAAGAAGCTGAAGGTAATTTCAACTCCATACTTCTGAGGGTTTCATAGATTTCATGGTGGCAACAAGTAAGTTTTGATAAGTCAGTCAATATAGGAAAATTCTTTATTTTGGAATAGAATATGTCTTGTTTAGGAACTGTCTGATAAATGTAAAAGCAGCCATTATGAGGCTGAATCTTCTAAAGCTTGGTCACACTTCATGCCTAGTTAGTATACTTCTAGAGTTGGGTGACACTTGTTTGGCCCAAGCTGACTTAGGATATTTCTTAGAAATAGCTAAAAACCCTGGGGCAGATTTGATGATGGAAAGAATAGTTAGAAGTGGCCTAATAGAAGTTGTTGCTTTCCCAACCACCGCTTCTTGTCCAAATCTAGTAATATCATGTATGAACACATATGATGCTGATAATAGGTGTATTAGGATCAACAGTGGTGAACTATTAGTGGAAATTAACAAAGAAATGGTGATGGTTGCAATGGGAATCCCTCATAAAGAGTCATGCAAAGACTGGTCAATTAGAACCTCATATGCATTTTTCTCTAAGAAGAAAAGCACATACAAAAGTGTCATTGCAAGGAATTGGCTTCTAAAGGTTCAGAAAGAGAGGTTTCGGTTACCCAAGCCTTTCACCAGAGAGCATTTCATCACAGAGGTGCGATATATTGTAATTTTGCTAAACAGACTCAAAGGGAACTCACATTCTTTCTATTGGGAGGATTGGATGTACTTCTATATTCAGGTGTTGTTACCTGGTGATATATACCTTGACTAGGTGTAGGTTATTACTGAAAGAATCCATGAGGGCTTGAGCAACTTTGTTGGAATGTCTAGTTTTTACATGTCCTCATATTTATTTTATATATTGGCTTGTACCAGAGAATGGTTGGGGTTGCAAAATGAGCCTTCGGTGGATGGCATGAAGGTTTATGATTATTACCCTTACCTACAACAATAGAGACATGGAGAACATTTCACAAGGTGGATATAATGTCTTTATAGGAAAGCTTGCCTTTGAATTATAGGGAGACATAAATAAAAGAATGTCAATCGAGTCCATGGAGCTGATTAGCATATATGGAAGCTACTTTATCCAGTTTCCCAGGTTCTTACATTAGAGTAAGGGGCTTTGAAGGTGAACCATTCAAATTGCACAAGTATTTCTTTGACAATTATGTGCTTATTGAGGTTTGGAGGTGTATATGGTGAAAATGGATAACAATAATAACGATATTGAAAGGCTAAATGAATTCAACCACAAAACCCTATCCTAACAACAACAAAGATCCACCATAACATATGAAGATTACCTAAGACAATGCAAATCAAATGAAATCACAAAGATTATACCATCACATGTCCAATAGGGTTTTGATCTCCATTGATCTTGCTTGATATATTTGCTCTCAGATTTTATGTGCACATGAGCTCAACAAAGAATGGAATGTGGTTGCAAGTAGGATCGTATATGCCAAGTAGTCAAATTGATCAAGTAGTTAGGGTTTGATAATGAAGGAAGCATCTCCTTATATAGAAGACACTATATGAAATGGAGGGATAAGATTGAGAGGTGTAAAAGGAGGTCGGCTATGATTAGAGGGTAAGTAAAAGAAATAATAAAATAATGAAAGGGGTAGGTAGTGTATGAATTAAGAGATGAATGACATGTGTCATAGGTGGAAAAGGTTAATGAATTAATTAAATAGATAAAGATTTATTTAATTAATAGAAGAAGTGGGATCAATTAAATAAATAAGATATTTATTTAATTTAGGAAAAGGATAATTTAAATAAATAAATGTATTTATTTAAATGAGAAATAAGGCTAGAAGAGGATAAATGAATTAATTAAATAAATAAAGATTTATTTAATTAATAGATGAATTAGGCTAAAATAATTAAATAAATAAAAATATTTATTCAATTAGACTGGACAATTTTAGGTGTCTACAGGAGGTAGTTAGCCTACATTGACAAAAGGTTAGGGACAAAGGGTAAATCTGAGGTTGTCTTCCTGATTGAACTTGGTTACTATAGTTGTAAATCTGTATCTGATGCCTTGAACCTAGAATTAGAGTTCAAGAAAATGGATTTGCAACGCTACATTGCCAGACAAAAATTTGATAGCAGGAGATGTGTTGTAGAACATCTAAATGCTGATGACAATTTCTCCCATGAACCTCAATTAGAAGATTACTGAGAAAATTATTGTGATAAGTTTGAAGTAAGGAGGAGATTATGGTCAAGATTTACTCTACAGCAGGTTTCTACAATGGGGTTGTCCATTAATGTGTCTGGAGTACAAGAAGAGGAAGTGGAAGATGTATTGGATCCCGAATTCAATGAAAGGGTTCAAGGGATACATATTCTTGAAATTGACTAAGATAGAAGGGAAGAGGAAAACCCTTCAATGTCATAAGAAGAAGGGAGAATTGGTTAAGAGACCAGAAATTTAGAAAGTAGCTGATTGTCACTCCTCATGAATTAACAATTGGTCCACTTGCTACAACATAAATTACCACTTCCTCCTCTAACAAAATTGTTGATGTTGCAGGTGAAACAAGGTCTATTATTGGAGAGGTTCAATCCACAAGATCAAAGATGTCCCCACTGAGTTCTTCAACAATTTGAGTTACTCACTCAAGGAGCAAAAAGAAGAACAAAGAACCAATGGTGAGACAAATTGTGTTGGAATTGGATCTAGGCAAAGAAACACAAGTGATCATGGATAAACATGTGTTAAACAACCCTTCAGTGCAGGACATGGATTCAGGCAAAGAATCTGAAGAAGAGCCAAATCCAATGAGCACTATGACTGTTGTCAACCCACCTAATGCTAAGACACCTTTGCACTTAAAGAAACATCCAATACTTCTCGATGGCTTGGAGCTTCGATTGGAAAGAAACGTGACATTGTCCCTATTAAAATTCCCATCAAGGATATGGTAAGAAAGTGATGAATAATAAGAGGGGGGGTGAATTAGTATACCAAAAAATATTGTACTAAAACACTTTAATAGTTTAGCAGTAAACTGGTAAAACAGTTTCACAAACAAACCGGTTAACACATGCAAACCAAATAGCACATAAGGCATTCACCCACAGAAGCACAATCACCATAACACAAGAGATTTTGATGTGGAAACCCAAATGGAAAAAACCACGGTGAGATGAAACTCACAAGTAACTATCTGCAGAATAGTAACCAGACCGGTTACGATTAGACCAGTTAAGGTCAAACCGGTTAAGGTCATACAATGTTCTTTACCAGAACAGATCTTGTTAGGAATCTCAATCTCTGTTAGGAGATAAGTCCAATTAAAGACTACCTTGTGAGAGGATTTTAGATCCTCATATGTGAATCACCTTGTAAGAGGATTTACAAAGGATTTTCCAGGCCTACCCGGTTAAGGGTTTCAAACTTACCGAAGATGTGAGTAATCAACATGTGAGTGATCTAAATACTAGCACAATATGCTTGGTTAGATCCATGAAAGCTCATTGCTAATGCATTTCAGCATTACTTCAGTCTTCAGTCACTTCACACTCTGTTACAGCATACAGACTTGATCTTCTCAGTTAAGATCGCACATACAAGAACTCTTCAACCACCATAAACCCTAACATCTATACACATACATACTTACTAAAACCCTAGACATGATGTCCTTAAAAGGAATCTGATTTCATGCCGGTCCAATAGGATTACATTGCAAGTTCCTAGGTTCATTGTATCTAGACACATTTGGTAACACGACACAAAATCACTATCAAAGTGTCAGTGGATGGTAACTTATCACAAAAATATACTGGTTGGTAACTCATCACAAAGTATTACCGGTTTATACAACTTTACCAGTTACCGGTTGGTAACTCAGAGTAATACCAGTTTTACTATTAAACATATTACCGGTTTGACAAAAATGAAGACTAGGAAAATGATAACTGCTACTTCTAGTTCCTTTGTTATGTTTCTCTTGAGATCCTCAAACCACTTGAGGTCTTGATGTCGCTTGGGTCTTCATACCACTTGATATCAGTAAACACTTTTCTACATAACACCGATAGTCTCAAGACTACTACAAAATACCGGTTAGGGACAAATACCAATAGAGCATAGCTCATACATACAAAAAATGATCTCATAGCAAGTGTGTGTCCATCAATGATAATCACAACATAATCATCAAAAATACCAACAATCTCCCCCTTTGGCATTGATGGCAACACTTAGTAAAAATTTTGACATCTAAGTGTTTCACAAAATAAAATGCCATAATCAAAATACTCCCCTAAGCATATACACTATCCCTTTGCAGAAAATACAATGTATACTACTCCCTTACAGAGATAAACATGAAAGTATACATAGCATGCATCAAAATTTTGAATACCAAAATACTACTCCCCCTTTGCTAACAATGACAAAGTACAGCTGAATAACCCATGTTTCTATTAGCTAAATAAATGTTTATGACAATAAAGAGTGAAACTTGTCAAAAACATATTTAAAGTCTTGCATAAATTGCTTCATGGATAAGGACCATGACTCAAGTAATGAGGTAGCAACCTCATTCTCTGTTCGCATCCGATAGACCTATTCTTCCATGGCATCCAAGGTACTCATCTCTTGAGTGACCGTCAGGGCGTCTAGATTGAGATAGCATTTCTAAAGAATTTGCAGTCTTGGCAATAGGACTAGTTGAAGTTCTTGCAAATTTTGTGTCTGGATGCTTATCTCTACCTCTATCCTTGCAAACTGGATTTGAAACTGGTGAACAGTTTTCCCATAAGTGATGAAGGAATCACATGGTGACTTGAAGGTGCTTATGTATGACTGCAAGTCAGATTGTAGCTTTTCTTTCTATGCAAGTACATCATCACAGAAGAGATGGGGTTGGAATATCTTATTGAGTAGTAATTTACCCTCATCCATTGCATCTCTAATGTCCTTTTATGCCTTTTGTAAATCAAACTAGAGCTCAGTCAACTTTTTTACCAAGGTAGTGTCCAGAGCCTTTTGATGCTTCTTTTGGGCACTGGCTTCAACAACTTCTTCCAGGCTTTGCACCTGGTCTTCTACAACTGTGCATAGGAGCTTTAATTGGGCAAGAGAGGAATCGGTATTGGGGAGGTTGGTACCGAGTATCAAATTGGTGAGTGTTTCCATCACAATTTGAATCACATCCTCCTCCTTTTTCCTCCTTAGAGAAACCAATCTCTCTTGAGCAAGCTTAATGCTTTGCAGTAGCTCCGATTCATTTATAGACTAGAGGTCAATGGGACTGGTAATGTCAGCTTATTTGGATTGACTACCAGTTGCCTTTGGGGTCTCCACGTGTGTGCTCTGTGATGCTTCCTCCTTCTCTTCTTCCTTTCTCTTTTCTTCTTCCCGTCGTTTTGCTTCTTCTTTCTTTTCTTCTTCCTTCTTCTTCTTCTTCTTCTTCTCCTCTTCCTATTTCTTCTTCTCCTCTTCCTTTCTCTTCTCCGATTCCTTTTTCTTCTCCTATGCCTGTTTCTTCTTCTCCTCTTCCTTTCTCTTCTACTCTTCCTTTTTCTTTTCTTCCTCTTTTCTCTTCTCTTCTTCTTTTTGCTTCTTTTCCTCTTCTGCATGTTTTCTCTTTTCTTCCTCCTATTTCTCCTAACCTGATGTTTCTGTTGGTGCATCCAGAGTAACATTTTCACTGTTCAAGGCATCAACATCAATAGGGTCCAATTGAGTAGTGATCAGTTCTCCTTCACTGTCATAAACTTCATCCAATTGAGTGATTTCTGGTTCTTGCTCAGCCTTCTTGTTGGCTTCAACCACTTGATGCAACTTTAAAGCGGCTTGGGCATGAGAGTCGGTATCTTTTATCACTTCAGGAACTTTTCCTTCTAGCAACAAGAGTCTCTTTCTTCTCATGAAGAAGAGGCCTTTGTATTTTTCCATAAATTCATACAGTTCTAAATTTGACACATTAAGAAAATATTGTGCAAATATTTCCTCTCTTATTTCTTGTTCATTCTATATGGCAATGCACCATTCATTATCTAAAGAATTATATAAAGAATCTGGTGTCACCGATCTAATTTTTGATGGCGATCAGTCATTAACACATAAATATTGAATGACTTCCTATTCAACTTCCTCTTTCTCATTGTCATTGAAATCATCAAAATATTCTTGCAAATCACTAAGCAATTTTCTTCTAACATTCTTAATAGTTCTTTGACAATGTGTCAAAGGTTTATAAGAAGAGATATCAATATTTACCGGTGCAGATGTTGCTAGTTCATTCTTTGTCTGTCTTCTTCCTCGTTTGCCTAGTCTTCTTAGGCTGTTCATCAAACACAGTGTCCTCTGAGTCTAGTGTGGTGTCTTTTGTCTTTTGCTTTCTCCCAAAAAATTTGGCGGGTGCAACTTCCGGTTTCTTCTTTACTGGTGACCACTTGGTCACTTTGGGACTTGTTGTGGTAACTGGTGTCGATGATGAAGGCACTACCTTTCCCTTCTTTACTGAGGGTTCTTCAACCGGTGTAACCCTTTCTAAATAGGTGCTGGTTGTTTCTTTGATGCTCCATCTTTTGTTTCTTTGAGATCTCACCTACCTCATCTTCAGAGAAAACAAGTCCATGGGTATTCTTTACTGGTTTAGCTGATTCAAGCTTCTGCTCTAGCTTGACAGTGCTCTTATTGAATTTGGAAAGTATTTCCTTTGACTCAGTGAGTTCTTTGGAAATAGTAGCATTTGATTCCTTCAAGGTTGCATTCTCAAAAATAGCCATGTGTAGTTCACTTTGCATTTCTTCCTTTTCCATTTTATTTTCATGAAGATGAGCGGTAAGTGTACTGATCTCTTGCTTCAACTTGGAGATCTCGTGATCTTTGTCTTTTACTAGATCTTCATATTTCCTCCGGTTTTCAAGCTCTTGACACATTTTGATAGTTAGTCCTTCAAGTTCCCTTCTTAGGTTGGCATTGGACTCATTCAATTTTTCAAATTCTTGAACTAGGGCTTCCATGTCCGCTTCATCAGAAGAATTGTTTATAGTTAGCTCCATCAGTTTTTCAGCATGCTCTCTTCTTTTTGCCTGAGAGGCCTTATACTTAACTTTAAGTTCATCATAGGCTTGCTCAGTCTGAGTGAGCCGATGAGTAAGTTCCCTCACAATGTATTCCCCCATATCTCTTTCCAAGTGGTTAGACTTATAGAAAGGTTGGCTCTGATACCAATTGATGAATACTAAAGGGGGGGTGAATTAGTATACCAAAAAATACTGTACTTAAACACTTTAATAATCTAGCAATAAAATGATAAAATAGTTTCATAAACAAACTAGTTAACACACATGCAAACCAAATAGCACATAAGGCATTCACCCACAGAAGCACAATCACCATAACACAAGATATTTTGACATGGAAACCCAAATGGGAAAAACCACGGTGAGATGAAACTCACAAGTAACTATCTGTAGAATAGTAACCAGATCGGTTAAGGTCAAACCGATTAAGGTCATACAATGTTCTTTACCAGAACAGATCCTATTAGGAATCTCAATCTCTGTTAGGACATAAGTTTGATTAAAGAATACCTTGTGAGAGGATTTTAGATCCATGGATGTGAATCATCTTGTTAGAGGATTTACAAAGGCTTTGCCAGGACTACCTAGTTAAGGGTTTCATACTTGTCGAAGATGTGAGTAATCAACAAGTGAGTGATCTAAATACTAGCACAGTATGCTTGGTTAGATCCATGATAAATCATTGCTAATGCATTTCAACATTACTTCAATCTTCAATCACTTCACACTCTATTACAGCATACAGACTTGATCTTCTTAGTTAAGATCACACATACAAGAACTCTTCAACCACCATAAACCCTAACAACTACACACATACATACTTACTAAAACCCTAGACATGATGTCCTTAAAAGGAATCTGATTTCATGTCGGTCCAATAGGATTACATTGCAAGCTCCTAGGTTTGTTGTATCTAAACACATTTGGTAACACGACACAAAATCATCGTCAAAGTGTCGGTGGATGGTAACTCATCACAAAAATATACCGGTTGGTAACTCATCACAGAGTATTACTAGTTTATACAACTTTACCGGTTACCAGTTGGTAACTCAGAGTAATACCAGTTTAACTATTAAACAAATTATCGGTTTGACAAAAATGAAGACTAGGAAAATGATAACTACCACTTCTAGTTCCTTTGTTCTATTCCACTTGATATCCTCGAACCGCTTGAGGTCTTGATGTCGCTTGGGTCTTCATACCGCTTGAGATCGGTAAACACTTTTCTACATAACATCGATAGTCTCAAGACTACTGCAAAATACCGGTTAAGGACAAATACCGGTTGAGCATAGCTCATATATACAAAAAGTGATCTCATAGCAAGTGTGTATCCATCAATGACAATCACAACATAATCATCAAAAAATGCCAACAACAAGTGCCTTGGGAAAATATCTAAACCCAAGAAGCTCAAAACACAGGCAATGATGGAAGTTGATGATGAAATAGGTCACTGGGTAGCGGAAGTAGCTAAGCCCATCTTAGATAGAGATCCAAAAACAGCCACTGAGAATGATTTTACTATGGAGAAGATTGACCTGGGAGTTGCTTCAAGGGTTGTAGATGCCAAACATTTAGAATCCTCTACAAAGAGGATGATATCCATGACTTGGAAATATGAGAAGGACAAACGAGAGTTCAAACAAGTAGTTACCCTGATGACAGAGTATATTAACACCATACATCACTTGAATCCTTAGCCCCTGACACATATGACATTGTCCTTTGACCCCAAAATCACCAATGAATCAAAAACTGTTAGATCAAGTCTAGAGAAGCTGCATGAAGCTGAATTTTTTTATGACAGGCTTGATTCTATAGTGTAGTAGGGCACAAACTATATTGCTAGCTTGATTAAGGTATATGATAATGCCATAACTATGAGTAAAGAGCTAGAATTGGAAGCTACCATATGGGAAAAAGAAAGAACTAAATGGGTAGCAGTCTTGGCGCAAATGAATGATGTGGAAAAATTTGGCGTTATGAAATTTGTAACTAAGAAGTCAGTGGAAAACCTGGATGACAACGTGTTGTATGTTTCAAGAAAGAATGTTGAACAGAGAAATTATATCATTAAATAGGGTCATGAAGAATGTGTCAAGCTACTAAAAGGATTAAAAGAACTAATTGATATGATGCAAAAAGATCTAAAATGCATCAACATACAACTCTTGAAGGAGGATAGATAGACAATTGAACCAATGACGGATATGGTCAAAACTTTTAAAGAAAGGGTGTAGCTTGTTAAGGAGATGAAGTATCTAATTACAAATGACTTTCTAAAAGTGGAAAGGATAGAATCCATGTTAGCAACCTGCTTTGATCACTTGGAAACGCATAAAATGAAAGTTATGCAGGTGAACATGGACAAAGAAGTTTGGAAGTAGTGCATCCTACACATTGGACTTCCGCACTATCAAGTTATCTTGAATTTGTCAACAATGCATCTGGAGTGGTGAAATGTGTGTGGTGCTGCAACAAAAGAAGACAAATCAGCAGCCACTTCTTCCATGATGGAGTCATGACTAGTTTATGGATGAGTTGTCATCTTGTCTGAGGCCATTGTTCATTTAAGTTTTATCAAGTTCAAAGCGAACAGTTTCTTTTTAACTCTAGGGTAGAGTTTAAGAGTTTAGGGTTATTTTCAAATGAACTATTAGTCTGGAGGCTATAAATGTAATTAAGAAAGCTTTGTTTAAGGTCCAAAATACTTTGATTTGAAGGAGTAGACTTAATCTTCTTTGAATTCTAGTGCAAACATTTGATATATGAATGGAATGATATATTTTGTATGATCTTCAAATCTGTGCATTTGAATGATAGAGTAGTCTCTGTTGGGACGTATGCTTGTGTACAAAATATTTTACTTCATTATCATTTCTTCATAAGTCTATGAATTCATTATTTAAGAGAATTAGTGGTACATTGTTATTTAAATGAGTTTAAATGATTATTGTCCCCCTTGTCTGATGAGGCATGAGCGAGTATCAATCAACATTTATGCTACATTGAATATGCTTGATGAAATAGGTTTTACATTTAATTGAAATGCTCAAGGTTTAAATCTATGAGCTTTGCATTATTCTAATTATCTTGTAGAATTCTTATTGTGTTGATAATTGAATGTGAATGTCTTTCTCGCTTTTTGGTGAAAAGTGTGTCACTTTCTGTGTTAATTTCATAAAAATTCATTGAAAATCTTATGAGGAGATGCACTGTTATGCAAAGGGTAAACTGAAACTTGGTACACCCAATTGTTGGTTCATTTTATTTTTCATGAAGGATATGCATGAGTCATTATTTTAAAATATATAAATATTAAAGGAAAGGCAAATCTGTTAACCAACAGATTTTTGGCAACTTTGCTAGGGAGTTGAATAATAAGATTGGTCACATGGTTATAGGATATAAAGAATTGTCTTGTGAACCTTTAAGATTCTATCCATTTCTATCAAAATTTTGCATTGTTAACAGGTTGGAGCCAAGCAGGTATACTAGTTCTCAGAGGTGTGAAGGAGTAGTTGACTCTATCTTTTAGAAATTACAAAGCCTAAACTTTCAGCCATCCTTTTCACTTAAGAGACGAGCAAGAAGTAGACCTCCTTCTCCATCCCCTTCATTTCCTGTATCTCCAGTCTGTCAAGCCTTAACCTTGTATGGTGTTACCTTACCCATTGTAATCAACCCAACACCTCTTAATATCATTCTTCTCATGACAACCAACAATCCTTGGGGGGCCGCAGTAGGTCCATTGAACCTTGGTTTGAATTTGAATGCTTTACCTAAAGGAGCAAGGGATCATTTGCCTAAATTTAGTGGTGATGGGAAGGTCATGGTTGATGAACATTTGAACACATTTAATGTTGCATGTGGTATAATAGTTGTCCAGCATGAAGATGTTGCAATAAGGTTGTTTGTACAAACATTAACTGAAGCCAATGTAGATTGGTTTTATCATTTGCCAAATAGTGTAATAACAAATTGGAAAGACTTGAAAACTAGATTTGAAGCTAGGTTCAAAGTAGCAGAAGATGAGCATTCCCTTTTGGACTAGTTAGCTCATTTAAAAAAATAGATTCCTGAATCTATGAGAGATTTCGTGGCTAGGTTTGACAAAATTGTTCATAAAATTCCTATAAATCAGAAACCTTTAGATGATAATTTGAAATGTTTCTTTATCAACTCTATTCCCTCATAAATAAGTTTCTTGATTCATAGACAAAGAGTTGCAACTTTGAACAATGTTAAAACACTGGTTGAGTTAGAAGATGACTTGATTACTACGGGAAAATGGAAGAGAGAAGTGCAGGTGGCTAATTCTCAACCTTCTACCTCTTAAGACCCTATAATTCAAAGACTAATGAGTGATGTCATAACACTCAAAAGATAGTTACCCAAGGCTAGTACATCTTATTCATAGCCTTATCAAGACATACCAAGGAGGATTACAAATCAATCTATGGGAAGTGGGAATAAATCCTTACAATTGCCTCCGACTCAAAAAAGATTAGCTATTGAAGCTCCACCACATAAGGGGAATATGTGTGTCTTTCATCTCACTGATGATCATGATAGTAATTCTTGTCCAGAGATGGTGTGGTATGCACAAATGATAAATACAAGAGAGGCCATAAGTAAACTTGGTCCAGAAGAAGAAGTCCATAGGAAACCTGGCGACTCTGGAATACACTTCCTGGAGTATGAATCAAATTCAAACAGAGGAGGTGATATATTGGTAACACTTGGAGATCCTTCTTGTGACATCCTCATTAGAGGTCAGCATCAATCTAAAAATATAGGTACCACAACCTTTCCCAAAACTATAGCTAAAGGTAAAGAACCTTTGAACCAGAACTTAGAGAATGGTTCAAGAGTTCAAGAGGTTCAGATGTTGAAGCATGCTGACCCTAATTCTTCTTTTGATATTGTTTAATTTTGTAAGGCATCGAAAATTCATATTTCTACTTCTAAATATCTTAGGTTGAATCCTAAGGAGTTAGAAAAATTGATTAAATGTGTTCAGGGGGAAACTACTCAGTTGCAATACACCAACTCACCATTGATTAACCTTGAGTCTTCACAGGATGAAAAGGATACCAGGTCTATAGAGTTGTCTAGTACTATTTTAAATACATTAGCTAATAAACCAATTTAATCACCATTAGTACCTGACCAAAATCCCGAGCCATTTTATGTGTCCTTGTTTATCAATGGGTTTAAACTTAATAATTGCATTATTGATTTTGGGCCTCTAATAATAATATGCCTTCTATAGTTGCTAAAGCACTATGCCTTTCACTCACTAAAGAAATTGGTAAATGTTATTCAATGGATTCAAAGAAAATTCCTTTACTAGGTCAAATCAAGGATGCATAGGTTGCTCTGGCAGCACATCCTAACAAAAGAGTGAAGTTGACTATTCTAGTTGTTGATATTCTTGCAAGTTATGGAATGTTGTTAAAAAGGACCTTTTGTAAGGATTTGGGAGGAAAAATTAAAATGAATTGGTCTAAGGTAATAATTCCTATTGGTAAACAAAATTTTTATCTCCAACCTAAACCAAAGTCCAAGTACATTGTTTTTCCCTCTGATGACCTAAAATCACAAATATTGTATCATGAATGTGATTTTGGTAATTATTTTCTCTTCTCTGATGATAAAGAAAGTACACCAGATGTTGAAATGGACCTTACTGTAGGCTTGTGGGAGATGGAATCTGATGCTAGTTGTGCATTGGTTGGATATGGTGTTGGAGTGGTACTCATTTCCCCATGAGGTGAAAAGATTCCTTTTTCTTTCAAACTAGAATTTAAGAACACTAATAACACCACAGAATACAAGGCATTGTTGTTAGGAATAGAGAAAGATAAGAAAAGGGGAATCAAATTGTTGTGTTCCAAAGGTGATGTAGAATTGATTGTTAAACAGGTATGAGGTCTCTTCTCGATAAATAATGAAAGGCTCGGGCATTATAGAAACCAAGTTTGGAATGAGATTGAATATTTTGATGCTTTCTCAATTATAGCTATTCCTAGAAATCAAAATTCCTGGGAAGATTCTTTAGCAGTGTCAGCATCTATGTTGCTCCCACATCCTAACTTTGGTGCAGACATTTACAGGATTGAAGTTGGATATTGTCCTAATGTACTTGACAATTCAAATTTCTGGGAAGTGGTTGGAAATGATAAACACATAACCAATTCTTGTAAAATGCTGAAATGTTTGCCTCCTCTTTCTTTCAAGATTCTAAGAACAAGTGTAATGAATTTTGTCCAATTACAGGGGGAAGCCTAAAAAAGGAAGTTTTTCAATTGAAGGGAAATCGAATTCCAAAAGGCCTTGTATCCTTAGAATTCCTCTTTGATCGCAATGATAGGTATGCTAAAGAAGATGTTTCTCAAACTACTAACACATCAGGAGAATATGAAAAGATTAATTTAGGTGATTAAAACAACCCAAAGATGGTCAATTTAGGTAGGTGTTGCAGTCCTAAAGAAAGAAATTAGTTTGTTAAAATTCTATAGAAGTATTTAGATGTTTTTTCCTAGTCTTATGAGGATTTGAAAGACTTTAGAAATGGTCAGTTTCAACATCATATTCCCCTCAAGCCTAGAGTAGCTCCTTTTAGACCAAAATTAAGAAATTGCAATCCCAAGTTTGCAAATGCTATTTTCAAAGAAATAGATAAGATGCTTCAGGCGAAGATCATTTATCCTATTCATCATTCTACATGGGTGGCCAATAATGTTTCGATTCACAAGAAAAATAGATAAATAAGGATTTGTGTGGATTTTAGAACCTGAATCAGGCTAGTTTAAAAGATAATTATCCATTACCAGTGATGGATCATATTCTCCAAACTATTGCTAGATCAGAAATGATGTCAATGCTTGATGGTTTCTCTGGTTATAACCAGATAAGTGTAGCAAAAGAAGATAAACATAAAATGACCTTCACGATCCCTTGGGGAACTTTCACCTACAATCGAATGCCTTTCGACCTAATAAATCCAGGAGAGACTTTTCAAAGGGAAATGAACCTCTCATTCAGTCACCTCATTGGTAAGACTATAGTTATCTATCTTGATGATTTGAATGTTTTCTCTAAACAAAGAAAAAATCACCTACGAGACTTGGAGACTGTGTTACAAAGATGCAGAGACCACAGTATTTCTCTCAACCTGAAGAAGTTAGTTTTTTGTGTTACAGAGGGAAAGTTACTAGGACATATAGTTTCACAAGATGGTATCAAGAAAGATCCAGATCAGGTAAAATCTATTTAGCAGTTAAGTTTGCCATCATACAGAAGTGGTGTCAAGTCATTCTTTGGGCAAGTGAGTTTCCTCAGGAGGTTCGTGCCAGAGTTTGCTGAAATTACCAAACACATTGTAGGGATGATGAGTGAGAGGCAGATTTTGAAGTGGAAGGAAGAAGGAAAAAAAGCCTTTGAAGATGTAAAAGAAGCAATTTCTCATGCTCCGACATTAATAAATCTTGATTTTAAGAAAGATTTTATCACGTATTGTTATTCTTCCGAACACACAATGTCTGGTATTCTTCTACAAAGGAATGAACTGAATGAAGAAGTCCCTATTGTGTTCATGAGTATTCCACTCAAAAAGCATGAACTAAATTACTCATTGGTAGAAAAGCAGGCCTTTGCAGTTGTTAAAGTTGTAAAGCATTTCAGGTGTTATGTTCTGCATTCCCATTCAATTGTCTTTGTACCAAATCCTACTATGAAAAGTATCTTGACTCAGCAAGAGGTAGGAATGAATAATAGAGCATCTTGGGTTTCAAAGGTTCACGAGTTTGATCTAGATATCTTACCAACCAAATTAGTTCGGGGGAAAGGATTATGTCATTTGATAGCCAAAAGCAAGGAAGAGGAAGACAAACTCCCACTAACTTTATTTGTTATCTTGTAAGATGAATGGTTCACTGATTTGGCTCATTACTTGACTTATGGAGAATGTTGTGAGAATTTAACTACAAAAGAAAAGATAAATGTGAGATTGAAGGTGGCTAAATATGTGATTGCTGATGATATCCTATATAAAAAAGGTTTGGATGGGTTGTTCTTAAGGTGTGTTGACAAATAACAATAGGAGAAACTTTTACAAGTTTTTCATAATGAGGCATGCAGAGGACACTATTCATCCATTGTAACAACATTCAAAATCCTCGGGAGTTGTTACTACTGGCTAAAAATGTTTAAAGATTACTATAAATGGGTTGTAGGCTACCATAAATGCAAATTATTCTTAGGAAGACCTTAGTTAGCTACATTTCCATTAAGACCAGTAATCATAGATGAACCCTTCAAGCAATGGGGATTAGGTTTTGTAGGTCCATTGAATCCTTTGTCAAGTGTCAATCATACCCATATCCTCATAGAAATTGTTTGTACCTTATTGAAAGAAAATATCATGACTAGATTTGGAGTACCCTAGAAAATTGTGACTGATAGTGCCCCAAATTTATCTTCCAAAGAACTCAGCTTCTTTTGTTATGACCATGGCATTTACTTATCTCATTCTTCAGATTACTATCCGCAAGGAAATGGCTAGGATGAATCCAACAACAAGAATCTACTTTCTATAATGCTAAAGTTGGTCGCTGAGAATGCAAAGGATTGGCATAAAAGGTTATATGAAGCACTATGGGTAGACATGACCTCACCTAAAAGGGACATAGGTATGACAACATTTGAATTGGTATATGGAGTTGAAGCTCAGATGTCCTTGCCTCTGGAATTATCATCCTCTAGGTTGCAAAAAGTAATAGAAGATGATTTCTTTCAAAATACCATGGAAAAGAGAATTATTTACCTTTCAAAAATTGAAGAGGAGAGGAAAGAATTGGTAGATCACATCACTGCTCATCAAGCAAGGGTTAAGAAAAAATTTGATCATAGAGCCAGACCACGACAATTCATATTGGGAGATCAAGTTTTATTGTGGGACAAACACAGAGAGACGAAATGAGCTCATAAGAAATTTGATTCTCTCTGGAAAAGACCATTCATGATCACGTAGGTATTGGGTCCTAACTCATTCAAACTTGAATATCCTAATGGAGTTTCACTGCCTCTATCCTATAATGGGCAGGATTTGAAGTTGTATCAGTTGTAAGTAAATCTTTTTCTACTATGTACATAAGTTTTTGTTGTGTTGTTTGTTTTTCTTGTTGTGTGTTTTTTGCGTTCGGACCTTTGTCATTTCTTGCTTGCATGCAAATCAGAGGCTCTAAGTTCCATTCCTTGTCCTTTTTAGTCCCGGTCCCCAGTCAAAGCTGATGTTACCCCATTATTTGTTTTGAACAAAATAGTATGTATTTAATTTTGTTTCCCTCATTCGATTTGATCCATCTTTAATCATGCACCTTTTCTTCCTTTATGTTTCATCTTTTCTACTCCAATGAACCAGTCAGATGAACCTGTGGAGAGGTTCAAGGTTCAAGGTTCAACCGGTGCCTTTGTGTGAGTCACGACTTTGTTATGTTGTTATGCAAGCAAGTGTGAATGTGTTAAGTCGGTCTTGAACTTGAAATTTGAACCATTTCTAAATTAGTTCAAGGTTCAAGGTTCAAAGTCTTCCTTTATGTTTGCTAAGGGTCTTCGCTCATTCCCAGTGTTGTTGAGCAGCAAGTTCAGAGTTCTTTTCTTTTCTCTCGATTGAACTTGAACCATTGAACTCCTTGCGAGATGGTTCAAATTTCAAAGGTTCATTCCAAGCTTGGCCTCAAGGACATTAATAACACTAAAAGTGGCACGACAAAAGGAACATTCTTGGCATCTTATAATTTAAAATTTAAAATTTGGAAAGAAATCGTGAAAACGTAAACCATTTGTGTGGAGTTGATGTGTAATTAAGAAATTTGTCAAGTTCCCATCAAATAATTGGTTGTCTCACATGTGTGAATGAATCATTATGAGGCATGTGTAGAGGTTAATCAATTTTTCCACTTCTTAACAAGTGAATTATCAAATTGTGGAAGTAATATCTCTTATTGTTGAAAGAGAGAAAGATGCCAAAGGTAATTTCAAATCCATACTTCTGAGGGTTTCACAGATTTCATGGTGGAAACAGGTGAGTTTTGATAATTTCCCTCCCTTGTGTTACTAGCTCAGAAAGTCAGTCAGTGTAGGAAAATTCTTTATTTTGGAATAGAATTATGTCCTATTTAGGAACTGTTTGATAAATGTAAAAACGACCATTATCAGGCTGACTCTTCCAAATCTTGGTTGCACTTCATGCCTAGTTAGTATACTTCCAGAGCTGGGTGACACTTCTTTGGCCCAGACTAACTTAGGAGATCTATTAGAAATAGCTAAAAACCCTAGGGCAGATTTGATGATGGAAAGAATAGTTAGAAGTGGCTTGATAGAAGCTGTTGCTTTCCCAACTGTCGCTCCTTTTCTAGATCTAGTAACAGCATGTATGAACATATATGATGTTGATAATAGGTATATTAAGAATAGCAGTGGTGAACTATTAGTAGAAATTAATAGAGAAACAGTGATGGTTGCAATGGGAATCCCTCATAAAGAGTTGTACAAATACTAGTCAATTGGAACCTCATATGCACTTTTATTTGAGAAGAAAAGCACATAAAGAAGCGTCATTGCAAGGAATTGGCTTCTAAAGGTTCAAAAAGGGGGGCATCGATTACCCAAGCCTCTTACTAGAGAACATTTCATCACAGAGGTGCGGGATATTGTAATTTTGCTAAAAAAACTCAAAAGGAACTCACATTCTTTCTATTGGGAGGATTGGATGTACTTCTATATTCAAGTGTTGTTAGCTGGTGTGAAATACCTTGATTGGGCATAGGTTATTTCCAAAAGACTCCATGAGGGTTTGAGCAACTTTGTTGGAATGTCTAGTTTTTACATATCCTCATATTTATTTTATATATTGGCTTGTATTAGAGAATGGTCGAGGTTGCATAATGAGCCTTAGGTGGACGACATGAAGGTTTATTATTATTACCCTTACCTGCAACAACATAGACGTGTAGAAAATTTCATAAGGTGGAATGATGACTTTTTAGGAATGCTTGCCTTTGAATTACATGGAGACATAAATAAAAGAATGTCAGTCAAGGCCATGGAGCTGATTAGTATATATGGAAGCTACTTTATCCAGTTTCCCAGGTTTACTTACATTATAGTGGGGGGATTTGAAGGTGAACCATTCAAATTGCCCAGGTATGCCTTTGACAATTATATGCTTATTGAGGTTTACAAGCAATTAGCCTACATTGACAAAAGGTTAGGGTCAAAGGGTAAATTTGGGGCTATCTTCCTGATTGAGCTTGGTTACTACAATTGTAAATTTTTATCTGATGCCTTAAACCTAGAATTAGAGTTCAAGAAAATGAATTTGCAACCCTACATTGCCAGACAAAAATTTGGTAGTAGGGGATATGTTGTAGAACATCTTAATATTGATGACCATTTCTCCCATGAACCTCAATTAGAAGATTACTAGGAAAATTGTTGTGATGAATTTGAAGTAAGGAGGAGATTGTGGTCAAGATTTACTCCGCAACGGGTTGCTACAATGTGGTTTTCCATTAATGTGTCTGGAGTACAAGAAGAGGAAGGGGAAGATGTTTTGGATCCTGAATTCAATGAAAGGGTTCAAGGGAAACTTATTCTTGAAATTGATTGGGATAGAAGGGAAGAGGAAAATATTCAAGCCAAATCCTTCAATGTCATAAGAAGAACAAAGAAGTGGTTAAGAGACAGAAAATTAAGAAAGGAGTCGATTGTCACTCCTCATGAATTAACAGTTGGTCCACTTGCTACAACAAAAATTTCCACTTCCTCCTCTAACAAAATTGTTGATGTTGTAGGTGATACAAGGTTTATTATTGGAGAGGTTCAATCAAGAAGATCAAAGAGGTCCCCATTGAGTTCTTCAACAGTTCGAGTTACTCACTCAAGGAGCAAAATGAAGAATAGAGAACCAGTGGCAAATCAAATTGTTGTGGACTTGGATCTAGGTGAAGAAACCCAAGTGATCATGGATAAACAAGTGTTAAACAACCCTTCAGTGTAGGATACAGATGCAAGTAAAGAATCTGAAGAAGAGACAAATTTGATGAGCACTATGATTGTTGTCAACCCACCTGATACTTAGACACCTCTGCAACTAAAGAAACATCAAGTACTTGTCGATGGCTTGGAGATTCGATTGGAAAGAAATGCAACATTGTCCCTATTAAAATTACCATGGAGGATATAGTAAGCAAGTATCCCTGGAAAATATATAAACCCAAGAAGCTCAAAATGCAGGCAATGATGGAAGTTTATGATGAAACAGGTTACTGGGTAGCGAAAGTAGCTAAGCCCATCTCAAATAGAGATCTAGAAAAAGCCACTGAGAATGATTTTACTATGGAGAAGATTGACCTGGGTGTTTCTTCAAGGCCTTTAGATGCCAAACATTTAGAACCCTCTACAAAGAGGATGATATCCAGGACTTAGAAATATGAGAAGGACAAATGGGAGTTGAAAAAAGTTGTTACCTAGATGGCAAAGTATATTAACGCCATTTATCACCTGATTCCTCAGCCCCTGACACATATGACATTGTCCTTTGAACCCAAATCACCAATGAATGAAAAACTATTAGATCAAGTCCAGAGAAGCCACATGATAGCCAAAGTTTTTGATGGGTGGCTTGATTCTATAGTGCAGCAAGGCACAAACTATATTGCTATCATGATTAAGGTATATGATAATGCCATAACTATAAGTAAAGAGCTGGAATTGGAAGCTACCGCATGGGAAAAAGAAAGAACTAAATGGGTAGTAGTCTTGGTGTAGTTGAATGATATGCAGAAATTTGGCATTATGAAATTTATAACTGAGAAGCCAGTGGAAAACTTGGATGACAACATGCTATATGTTTCAAGAAAGAATTTTGAATGGAGAAATTCTATCATTAAACATGGTCATGAAGAATCTGTCAAGCTACTAAAAGGATTAAAAGAACTAATTGATAAGATGCAAAAAGATCTAAAATGCATCGACATACAACTCTTGAAGAAATATGGACAAACAATTGAACCATTAGAGGATATGGTCAAAAATTTTAAACAAAGAGTGAAACTTATTAAGGAGATGAAGTCTCTAACTACAAAGGACTTTTCCAAAGTGGCAAGGATAGAATCCATGTTAGCATTCCACTTCGATCACTTGGAAGCACATAAAATGAAAGTTATGCATGTGAAAATGGATAGAGAAGTTTGGAAGAAATGAATCCTACACATTAGACTACCACACTATCAAGTTATCTTGAATTTCTCAACAGTGCATCTAGAGTGGCAAAATGTGTGTGGTGCCGTGACAAAATAGTGTTGTCTTGATGATGATTTGGTGTAGGAGCACCTAGGAATTAGATTGTTTAGTCTTTTAAATTTTGGATTGTACTAAACCTAGCCAGGTTAGTGGTGAATAAGGACTCCATGAGGGTCCAAGAGTTATATTTTTGAGTCAATGTAGGCCTAGGTTGTGTTCATACTTCTTAGGTTTGCATTTTTGTGTAAATAGTGAGTTTGAGTAGGTAATTGACCTTTTTGATGGTCAAAAGTGTCAAAAATTGGTACAATAATTAGGGAGGGTTAAATTTGTATTAGGAAAGTTTTAAAATTCATTTGTGATGACTTGGAATAGGTCTTATAGGTTGGAAAGACCAAAAGTGCAAAAATTGCAAAGTTGCAAAAAGTTGTCATGACAACTTTTGTCCTGAAATGGTTAGCGATGGAGTTAGGGATTGTTAAATGCCCTAGGATGACTTAACACATGGGAAATATAAAATAACCCTCTCTTTCATGGTTACCAAGGTTGGTGAATGTGTTTTGCAAGCTTAACAATATGAAACTACTCATTTTTAGACTACTTGGCAACATTTTGGCTTGATTTTACTCATTTTGTATTCAAAGATGGATTAAATCCATAGATCCAAAAATGGATTGAGTTTCTCTTGTGTGTTACTATGTTTTTGGTTCAATTTAGAGCTTTATAGATACTATTCATTAGTGTTTTCTTGCTTTAGTTTGCTAGCAACTGTTTTTGGCTTGTATATAACAGTTTTCTTGTAAATATGGTTGCCCCATGAGTTCCACACATGTTGCCATCACGGCTAGTTGGGAAATGATGGGAAACCATCTTTATAGTTTACATATGTAGGTTAAAGTGCTAGAGAAGAGCTTTGATATGATTGTCACCTTATTCTAGGTGAGTCCTGGAGCAACCCAGCTAGAGGGAATAAGGTGAAAATGGAGTGCCAAGTGCAGGGGTGGATGTTTAATCACTTCCTAAGTTTTTGAAGGGGTCCAAGGAGTTTGGAAAGAGTTTCCAATGCAAGGAGGAGCCTTGAAGAGGTCATTTAATGCACAAACCCCAACTTGACTTGTCACTGCCACCTAGAAGGCCTAGAAACCCTCCAAAACCCTCATTTTGGGGTTAGCACATTGAATGGTGGAGCAAGAAGCTAAAAACAAAAAAATAAATTGAGGTTAGATGAACCATTGAATAAAATCCAATATTTTTTGGGGTTCTTTTGTACCATTTTCACTCAAGCCCTAAAAAACCGGTTTTAGGAGGCCTAATTGGGCTAATTCCTTGTAGCCCTTTTCTAGGCAAGATTTTGGAATCGGTAAGAAACCTATTGATGGAAAACCTAAAATGGACCCTAAATGCATCCAAAACATGAATGAAGACACCTCCACACCTTTGCATCATCTCACAATGGTAGGAGGTCACTTTGACAACCTGAATCCAAGAAGCCATAATTGAGTACATGAGAAGCATTGTGAATTGGTAGGGTTCCTAGAAAAAACACTTGAAGAAAACACCTTAGAGAGATCAAGAAAAAATCCCTAGAAGATATTAAGAAGGACTTGAAGATCTAGAGAGTAACTAGGCTTGGTGAGTTGGTGCAATTGAGCAACACCAGCTAGGTGAAGTGTTGAGCAAACTAGGTAAACCCCATCATGATTGTAATGTATTTCTTCATATGTTGTCATTGATGGAACATGTGTACAAACACATATGTTCACATTTTCTATCGATATTAATTCTAAAGCTACTTGTATTGCAACCGACATTGGAAGTTTAGTTTATGATGGTCTAGAGAGTGTCAAACTAGTACATGTAGACAATCGGTATATGCAGGAATAACTTGACACCAACCTGAAGATTCAATGGAGACCACCAAAAAAGAAAATGGAGGACAATCAGTTTACATGTTAAAATGGTTAACTCTAACCGGTATCAGTGTTCCAACTGGTATTCATTGATTGTGTGATGAGTTATCACCAGTCGTGATGAGTTACCCTAACCAAATTTTTTTTGTGGTAATTTGTGATGAGTTATGTTTGATTGTCTAGATACATTGCACCTAGGAAACTGTGATATAATTTCTAAAGCCAACACATAATCTAAATGTCTATATAATGACATTATGATGAGCTATTTTGAAGATATGATATGAGATGATATGATGCGAGATAGAAGTGTTAAGTTTTTGAAGGCATTGTAGAATATGTTGGTGATGTAGTTTTGAGTGCACAGAAGAGGATCTATTCAACAAAGTTGTGCTACTTCTAGATCACACCACCTGTTCTTCTCTAATCACTACAATAGTCAAATCCCCTAACCGGGCAAGCTATAACAAGATTCATTGTACAAATCCTTTAGCAAGGTGATCCATTAGCTTGGATTCTAAAATCCTGTATCGAGGTTACTCCTGACAGGGTACTACCTTTAATAGGGTATAGCTCCTAATAGAGCTTTGGGATCTTTAATAGGATTTTCTCCTAGCAGAGCACTTTTATAGACCTTAACCAGTCAGATACCTATTACTATACATAGTTAACTTGTGAGTCCCATCTCATCATGGTTTTTCCCATTTGGGTTTTCCATGTATAAACACTTGTGTTATGGTGGATGTTTTACTTATTGTGGATGCTTTAATATCATTTTGGATTGCATGCATAATGTTGAGTAGACTTATTAAGTATATCTTCTAGTCAATGTTTAAAGTAGTATTATTTTTTTTGTCACTAATTCACCTCCCCCTCTCAGTGCTTTATAAGTCTATCAATTGGTATTAGAGCCTAATTTCTTTATAGCTTGATTGCTTGGAAGGAAACCCAAAAACCACCATGGGGGATATGAGCTACTTTGAGATGGCTAGAAAGCTTGAAGCTACTAAGGATGAGCTTGAAACCCTAAGGGTCAGATTTAAAGCTTTACAGATCAAAAGGAGAGAGCTGATTGAACAACTATTGGAAATATCTTATAATAGTTCTTCAAATGAAGCTAATATTGATGCATTAGCTGAAGAAGTTGAAAAACTGAATGGTGAAAAGTTAAATATGAGAAGAGAGTTAGAAGCCCCAACTATCCGCATGAGTCAAGAGCTAGAATATAGGAGGGCAGTTGAAGATCTTGTCAAAGAGAGAGATCATGAGATTGCTAAGATCAAACAAGAGAATGTAACTTTTCATGAGCATTAGCATGCAAAAAAAGAAGAAAAAGAGGCTTTGCAACTAGATCTTGAAATGGCATAATCTCTAAGAGAGACTCTTACAAAACACAATGAAGATATTACCAAAGAGCTCACTGAAGATAATGGAAAGTTGGAAAAGTTCAATAAAAGTTATACCATGCTGGATGATAAGATACAATCACAAAGGATGAAACGTGATACATTTGGAATAGGCTTTAGGACATCTGAGAAAGGAGAGTCTTTCAGTACAAAGAGCAACACTCACAAGGACAAAACTGCTCCTAAGGCTAACAAGCCTACTTGTAAGAAATTTTTTAAACCTATTTTCTTTATCTATCATAAACCTGGACATACAACAAATGTGTGTAGAAACAAACCCAATGGGAATATAGACTGCAATGCAAATACTAGGTATGTATCTAAGAGATTTGAAGGCCATTGTTTTACATGAAAAATGTATGGATATAGATCAATTGAATACAAATATGGAGCAAATAATCCAGTTTCTCACATGAATCCAAAACCTAATGATAACCGGAGGAGAAGCTATGATAAGTGAGGTAACATGAATTGGCAGAGACCCTATGTCAACCGGTTTAGTCCATTTGAGATGGAAAAGGTAACTAATGTCATTTGCACCATTTGTAACAATTATGGTCATGTGGCTATGAATTATAGAAGAACTAGAAGAGGCAATGCAGGACCCTGGAGATCATTAGGAATGGTATGCTATCATTTTCATAAACCGAGACACATGGCAAAGTTATGTAGATCAAGAAAGAACAAACCGGTTAATCATTTTGAAGATCAAAAAGGTAAGCAGAAGGTAAATGTTGAGGAAACCAGAGCAGAAATGAACCAAATTAGGAAAAAGAAGAGTGATGATATACCTGCAGAAGAACCTAATCCTTCACCCAGTGTGGAGAATTCTACACCGGTGAATTGAGCCTTTTAACAGGGATAAGGGGACATAGTGGTAAATCTACTTTCGGACCCCTTGAAAGACGAGTGGTAAGAAAGCTTGCATTTTTGAGTTATTATGTGTGAAATATTGATATCTTTATCAACCCATTTTACACCTATTAATATTGTATGCATCATTAAGTAGCGTATTAGGGTTTATAACCCTAGCGATCTAGCATTTAATGCAGTAGGTAAAAAGGATAAAAGCAAGTTTTCCTATATTATTTTTACCCTAAATGAATCCGAAAGATAATTCTTGAGCACTTGCAGAGAGAAGAGAGTTTTTCTAGCTAGTCTTAGACGAATTTGTGTCGTGAGTTGCGTGATTGAAGCTAATTCAAAATTAGTGAAGGTGGAACTGGTGTGCATTTAATTAATCAACTGATAACTAAGGCGATGCATGAGAATTAAGGTATTTCTTTGTAAATCCCTTTTTGAATCAAGTTTATCTGAATGGCTTCATCATATAAGCAAGTAGAGAGGCTAATGATCACATCAGAACTTATGGAGGTTGTGGAATCAGAACGAATAGTGTCTTACAATGCTTTATCTCAAGTTCTTGATGGTGTAATTGTAAAAGGTGATTTGTCTAGTTGTATTGATTGTAAAATCAAAGATTTAGGATCACTATCAATTTATTCTCAATTGAAATCCCTTTGTGATAAGAGCGGAAAGATCCAACCCAAGTATATCAGGGTTTATGAGAAGGGTTTCCATAATGCAGCTTATTTTCTTGAGGATTTTGAATAGAAACACATAAAATCATTCTTAGTCATGTTCATGGTGAAAACATGTATCTGGAAAGGACACACACTATAATCAAGGAAGCTATCCAAGTTGTGATTATTTTTTGGTCAACCGGTGAAGTTCCCAAGCTGAGGTGAATTTCTAAAGAAACTATAACCACTTTAACCTCATCTACCTCTGATGGGCATGCATTTTATGCTAACAATATTAAGGACCTAATGGTTAAACTGGCTACTATGGTTATAGGCTACATGATATTCTATTCTAGTAGAATGAACAGTGTGCCATCTATAGCAGTGCATACAACCTATAAAATGACTGCCGAAGACGCAAATTATGACCTATGTGAGTCCATAAGGAGTCAATTGATGTTGAATCTACAGTCAATTAAGAAGAACAACAGTCTGAAGTTCAAATTTGGTCATTTATTGATTAGTTTATTCTTTTACTTTCAAAATTTCCTACTGAGAATTGGTGATATTGAATGGTCTAAAGACCTACTGATAACTGCTCAGATCAAGAACAACATTAAGGTTGTTAAGAACACTTTCTCTACTACAATGAACAAGTACTTCAATGAATTTAAGAAGAAAATGAGTATGAGGGTAAGGCTACCTGAGGATGTGGTGAATTTTTTTGCAAAGAACATCATTTTCACAGTCACCACTGATTTCTATCTGATGGAAGCTATTGAACCAAGAGAAGATGAAATGGAAGACATGAACTAAGAATTTAAAAATGACTTATTGATTGGCTATGCCAATAACCTATTGTCATCTCCAGTGGACAAGAAGAAGAAAAGACTGGATACTATTGAGGAGCAAAATGCAAAAGTTGAAACCAGTAGTGCTCAACCCAGTAATGTTAAAGGAAAGAAGAAGAAGGTTGAGAAAACACCATCAACATCTTCTATACTTGCTAATACAAGAGTGACATGAAGTGTCCAAGCCAAAAAGGAATAGGTACCCAAACTAACTGCTACGAAGCAAACTACAACAAAGAAGAGAGGTCGTCAACTGATTCTTCAAGCAGATTCTGATGATACTGACACTGAGGAGGAACCCAAGAAAATGAAAGCAACTAGTAAAGTAGCTAAACCAGTAAAAGAAGTGCCAAAGGCAAGTATTCCTATTAATGTCTTATCTTACAAGCATATGACTGATTTTAAGAAGACATTGAAAACATTAGGGAGGAATAGATTTGGTAATGTCAAGAAATGTTTTGATTCATTTGATGAAGATCAGAAGGAACAAATTGGTCAATAGGTAATCAACTATTTATGTCAATATAATCGATTACCTCCGGACCTTAAAGATGATATTTCTGATTCTTTGTACTCTATTCTTGCAAATAAGTGGAAAATTGTTGTTGACAAAGATCAAGAAATTATTGATAATTTATTTATTCAATATTTTTTGGAATTATCTAGAAATGACTTAGTTTCCTTGATAATTACAAAGGACAGTTTATCTCTAAGGCAAGAAGATTGAAGTTACTAAGTGGGAAAACTCAATATTTTGAAGTTGAGACTCATTAGATAGATCGAAACGTTCAACGGAGGCATAAGCATTCAAAGTCTTATGATGATGAGAAAACAGAGCCTGAAGTACGATTGGAAATGGTTGAGGAAGAAATAGTACAAGATGATATTGTCTATCATACCAAGAAGAAGAATGACACTACTTCCCAACTAGTGATCTTTGTTGATGAATTACAAGATACCATTGATCTATCTAGGAACATTATTGAACCAGTTATGCAGCCACCAGTAAATACTGATTCACAGGTTAATGCAGTGGATATATCGGCAACTCAACCAAATGTGAATATTCCACCCCCATTGGTAAAGGATCAACTAGTGAAATCACAACTCCCACCGGTTTCACAGGCTACCCAGGAGAAACCTACAGAAAGAATTGCTGAGAAGTCCTCTAAATAGGAAAAGGAGAAAGAACAAGATGTAGAGAAATTTGAGAAGGAGAAATTTGCTGAACCAGAAAATGCATTAGTCAAGCAGCAGAATGATGATGATGATGATGACTCATTTGGCATCAAAGGGCCTATAGATGTTAACAACATGAGTGCATCAGAATAATTGGAGTTTTCAACTATGATGCAATCTAGAGCACAAAAGAAGAGGCTTAAGGAACAGAAGAAAGAAGCAGAAACCATCCAAACTGCAGTAGAAATTTTGTCAAGTCTTCTACCGGAAACTGCTATAGGGAATTTGTCCACTCCTATTGGCAAGCTTGGCCAGTTGATTGCAGATGCTTCTGACCAACTCCAATCCCTTGAGGAAGTAGCTCAAACTATTGTTGAGAAAAACTATAGAAAGAAAAGAGGAGAAAAAATAATGAAAGATATTGATATAGGGAATATTTGCTTTATCCCTAAACAAAGATCTTTTGAGAAAAGCTATTGAGTCAGGAGGCAAAATTCTAGCCTACAGATCTAATGTTTCATTTTTTTATGTTGATATAGTTAAGAAGCAAACAAAGACAGAACTGGAACTGGCAAATATATGTAATGCCTACATACCTTTATAGGACTCGGTCTTAGCTTTTGGCAAATCCATGGATGATTTGCAAATCTGGTTAGATGTCTATGAATTTGAACAGGAAAAGAGACTCTGATTGCTGAACGAGTTAAAGAACTTATTGAGACGAAAGGTGGACATCTTGCAAGGAGTATACAAGGATGTAGAAACGGTTTTGGTGACTCCAGAGATGAGTAAAATTGATGGAATAGAAGAATTTTTTGCACAGATTATGACAACCATTGAGATTTCTGACACTTTACTAGAAACATGGGAAAATAATTTTTCTCAAATAAAGATTACTTTCAGTGACATTTTCTTGCAAATTGAAGTGACCACTCCTTAAGATAGATTTTTAAGTTTTGTATATGTAAACATTTGATGCAAATTTTGCTATATATATGTATTTTACTTTTCAATTTGGCATTGTTGTCAAAGGGGGAGTAGAAATATGTATGTGTTGTGAAAAGTTTGTATGTATTGTTAAGGGGGAGTAGGAGTAGAAATATGTTTGTATAAATTTTTGTAAGCACACTTAGTTGTAAAGTTGTAAAATTTTCTAAGTGTTGCCATCAATGCCAAAGGGGGAGATTGTTAGTTTGATGATGATTTTAATGTATGACTTCATATGTTATCATTGATGGAACATGTATACACACACATATATGTTCACATTGTCTATCAATATTACTTCTAAAGTTACTTGTATTGCAACCAGTATTGGAAGTTTAGTTTATGATGGTCTAGAGAGTGTCAAACTAGTACATGTAGACAACTGGTATATGCAGGAATAACTTGACACCAACCTGAAGATTCAACGGAGACCACCAAAAAAGAAAATGGAGGACAATCGGTTTACATATTGAAATGGTTAACTCTAACCGGTATCGGTGTTCCAACCGGTATTCATTGATTGTGTGATGAGTTATCACCGGTCATAATGAGTTACCCTAACCGAAAAATTTTGGTGGTAATTTGAATTGTGATATAATTTCTAAAGCTGACATGTAATCTAAATGTCTATATAATGACATTATGATGACCTATTTTGAAGATATGATATAAGATGATATGATGCGAGATAGAAGTATTAAGTTGTGGAAGGCATTGTAGAATATGTTGGTGATGTAGTTTTGAGTGCATAGAAGAGGATCTATTCAAGCAAGTTGTGCTACTTCTAGATCACACCACTTGTTGGTTTCTAATCACTACAATAGTCAAATCCCCTAACTGGGTAAGCTCTAACAAGCTTCATTGTACAAATCCTTTAACAAGGTGATCCATTAGTTTGGATTCTGAAATCCTCTACTGAGGTTACTCCTAATAAGGTACTACCTTTAACAAGGTATAGCTAGATATAGATTTGGGATCTTTAACAAGATTCACTCCTCGCAGAGCACTTTTGTAGACCTTAACCGGTCAGTTACCTATTACTGCATATAGTTAACTTGTGAGTCCCATCTCACCATGGTTTTTCCCATTTGGGTTTTCCACGTATAAACACTTGTGTTATGGTGGATGTTTTATTTATTGTGGATGCTTTAGTATCATTTTGGATTGCATGCTAGTGTTGAGTAAACTTATTAAGTATATTTACCGGTTAGTGTTTAAAGTAGTATTGTTTTTGTTGTCACTGATTCACCCCCCCCCCCCTCTCAGTGCTTTGTAAGTCTATCAAATAGGACAAATCTGCAACCACTTCTTCCACGATGGAGTCATGACCAGTTTATGGATGAGTTGTCATCCTTTCTATGGTCATTGTTCATTTATGTTTTATCTAGTTCAAAGTGAACAGTTTCTTTTTAACTCTAGGGTAGCGTTTAATAGTTTAGGGTTATTTTCAAACAAACTATTGGCCTGGAGGCTATTAATGTAATTAAGCAAGCTTTTTTTAAGGTCCAAAAAACTTTGATTTGAAGGAGCAAACTTAATCTTCTTTGAATTCTAGTGTAGACATTTGATATATGAATGGAATGATATATTTTGTATGATCTTCAAATCTATGTGTTTGAATGATAGAGCAATCTCTGTTGGGACATATGCTTGTGCACATAATATTTTACTTCATTATCAGTTCTTCATAAATCTGTGAATTCATTGTTTAAGATAATTAGTGGTACATTGTTATTTAAATGAATTTAAATGATTTTGGTCCCCCTTGTCTGGTGAGGCATGAGCGAGTATCAATCAGCATTTATGCTACGTTGAATGTGCTTTATGAAATAGGTTTTACACTGAATTGAAATGATGAAGGTTTGTATATGTGAGCTTTGCATTTATTCTAATTATCTTGTAGCATTCTTATTGTGTTGACAATTGAATATGAATGCCTTTCTCATTTTCTGGTGAAAAGTGTGTCACTTTTTGTGTTATTTGCATAAAATTTCATTCAAAATCTTACGAGGAGTTGCACTCTTATGCAGAGGGTAAACTGAAACATAGTTCACCCAACTGTTGGTTCATTTTATTTTTCATGAAGGGTATGCATGAGTCATTATTTTAAAATATATAAATATTAAAGGAAAGGCAAATCTATTAACCAACAGAACGGTTACTGCAGATGAGATTAAGGAAGCTGAAAATAATATTAGAACAAAGCAAGCATGAAGTAGATAAACAAGTCAAAGTTGCTAAGTTGTAGAGTTTGAAATCTGGGAGAATCTTTAGACTGTTTCAGAGATGACAAATGTAATGGGACTTTAGACTGTACATGAGATCTGGGAGAATCTTGAAACCTTGTATGAAGTAGATAAACAAGTCAAAGTTGCTAAGTTGTAGAGTTTGAAAGGGAAGTATGAGATGCTAAAGATGGGAGATGATGAGAACATAAATTCCTTTATGGATAAAGTAAATGAACTTGTCCTAGGTATCAGATGTGTCGATGGAACCCTTGAAGAAGATGTAATTATTGCTAAGGTGTTGATATCATTGCCTCCTGCTTACAAACATAAGGTAGTTGCTATTGATGAAATACATAGTGTGACTATTGTGACAAGATATATGCTGGTTGGAAAGATTGTTGTGTTTGAACTAAGAAACTTTGGTGGATCACATGGAAAGTTTGAGACAACATTTAGAGAATCCGTATTCAGAAATTAAAAGTATGATCCTAAAGAATGTAGAATATCTAGATATGAAAGAGAGAGAAGAGAGATGAAAGAACAAGATAGAGAATTAGAGGAGCTTGAAGTATTGATTTCCTGGAGATTACCTAAAGGAGACCGTAAGTATGATAGAAAATTGCCCTTGAAATGTTTCTCTTGCAATAAGGTAGGACATTTTTCTTCTAGATGCCCAGAGAGAATGTCTGAGTATGATAGGCATGAAAATTTTGATAAGCATGATAGGAATGATATATATGAGAAGCATGAGAAGTATGACAAGCCTTCCCAGCCTAATCGAAAGTATAAGCATCAAAAGAACTGTTATTATGCTACTGATGAAGGTGTTACAGATGAAGAATCAAAAGGAGATGAAGTTGTGTTTATTGCTATCAAAGAAGATGGATCGGTGCCTGTTGATTCCACAAGCTACACTATTAAGGAGAAAGTTTTAGCTACTAAAGTTGAAGAGAAAGATGAATGGTTGATTGATAGTGGTTGTTCACATCATATGACTGGTGATAAAATAAAATTTGTGAATATGGAAAGGTATTATGGTGGAATAGTAATATTTGGAGATGACAAAGCTTGTGTGATCCATGGTAGAGGTTGTATTTCCTTTGATGATAAACATAACACTGATGATGTCTTGTATGTTGAATTTTTGAAGCATAATCTTTTAAGTGTTGGATAGTTGGTTGACAAAGGTTATGATTTATAGTTCAAGAATGGAAAATGCAAGATCCTAAATGCCCCTAGTATAGAAATTGCATCTGGAAATAAGACTGAAGGCAATATCTTCCATTTGAATGCTAGTGAGAAAAGTTGTTTGATTGGTTAGTTTGATGAAAGTTGGTTGTGGCATAGGAGAATGTGTCATGTTAATTTTGATTCAATGATTAAGATCAGTTCTACATAAGTTGTTAGAGATTTGCCTAAAATTGTTAAGCCTGGTAATCCAGTATGTAAAGAATGTCAAATGGGTAATAAAACAATAATTTATTTCAAGAGCAAGCAGTATATATCTGATGGATTTCTAGATCTTGTGCATACTGACCTATGTGGACCTACAAATTTTAGAAGTCTGCAAGGTGACATATATTATATGCTACTAATTGATGATTATTCTAGGATGATGTGGGTTGTCTTTTTGAAGGAGAAATCAGAAGCATTGGACAAATTCAAGATATTCAAAGCAAAGGTTGAGACTGAGACATGATTGAAGGTGAAATGTCTGAGATTTGACAGAGGAGGATAATTTTGTTCTGGTGAGTTTGATTCATTTTGTGAGAAGCATGGGATTAGAAGACAATTATCTGCTCCTAGAACCCCACAACAAAATGGAGTTGTTGAAAGGAAGAACATGACTATTTTGGATGCTACAAGGACTATGTTCATTGAAGGGAATGTTCTGAGGATCTACTGGAGAGAAGCAATTAGCACTACTATTTACACATCCAATCGAGTTCATATAAAAGGTGATACCAGTAAGACTAATATGAGCTATGTTTTGGTCATGTTCCTACTGTGAGATATTTCAAAAATTTTGGTAGCAAATGTTATATCAAGAGAGATGAGGACATAGGAAAGTTTGATGCAATAAGTGATAAAGGAATTTTCTTGGGATATTCAACAAAGAGCAAATCCTACCAGTGCTACAATAAGAGACTGAGAAAGATAATAGAAAGTGCAAATGTGAAGGTTGATGAGAACTATGGAAAATAAATAAAAGTATATGGATATTATGATGGTCAACATATTGTTCTAACACCTATTTAGACTGAAGAATTGAAGCAGAATGATCTGGTAGAGACTGTTAACTTGGATATTGCTGCTACTGATGGAGAGATGCAGGAACCTGAAAATCAAAATAATCAGAAGACTCTGAGGTATGTAATATTGAATCATTCTGAAAATTAGATTATTGGTGATAAAAATAAAGGTGTGATGACTAGAAGAAGGCTAGTTGTTGAAGAGGTATGTTTGATTTCTAAAATTGAACTTAAGGATGTTGTTGAATCTTGCGAAGATGAAAATTGGATAAGGGCTATGGAAGAAGAATTGAATCAGATTGAAAAGAATAACACATGGGAACTTGTGCCTAGACCTAAAGATAAGAATATGATTGGTACTAAATGGGTATTCATGAACAAATTAAATGAAGTTGGTGAAGTTGTCAAAAATAAAGAAAGATTGGCATACAAAGGTTATTCACAGAAAGAAGGAATTGATTATGATGAGACTTTTGCTCCGGTAGCTAGACTTGAAGTTGTTAGATTGTTGCTTGCATATGATGCCTATAAGGATTTCAAGGTATATCAGATGGGTGTCAAGTTAGCTTTTCTGAATGGTGATCTTGAGGAAGAAGTCTATATTGAGCAACCTAATGGATTTTCATTATTAGATGATGGAGACATGGTATGCAAACTGAAGATAACTCTTTATGGATTGAAACAAGCCCCTAAAGCCTGGTATGCTAGATTGGATAAACATGCTGAAATTGAAATTCAATAAAGGTACTGCTTATAGTAATCTATATTTTAAGATTGAGAATGATAACATCTTGATTGTTGAAGTTTTTTGGAGGAGATGATAACTTGATCATGAAGTTTGTCAGTGATATGCAGAAAGAATTTGAGATGTCTATGATTGGAGAGATGAATTTTTCATAGGATTACAGATTTTACAAATTGGAAAAGGTATTTTTATATCTCAAACTAAATATGTGAAGGAATGATTGAATAAGTTTGGGTTGGATGACTTCAAACCACCTGGAACTCCTATGGTGACTAGTAGCAAATTATCTAAAAAATGATGAATCTCCAAAAGCTAATCAATCTTTGTATAGATCTATGGTTGGTGGATTGCTATATCTTACTTAGACTAGACCGGACATTATGCATGTTGTGTGAATGGCTTCTAGATATCAAGTTGATCCAAAAGAGAGTCATGTCACTGAGGTAAAGAGAATATTCAGATACTTGAAAGGAATTATGGATTATGGTTTGTGGTATCCAAGGAATGATGATTTCATGTTGTTTGCTTACATTGATGCTGATTGGGCTAGTGATGTTGACGACCAAAAGAGTACCTTCGGTGGTACTTTCTTTTTGGGGAAGAAATTGGTTTTATGGGATAGTAAGAAATAAGATTCAGTGTCCTTATCTACTACTAAAGTTGAGTATATTGATGCTACTAGTAACTGCAATCAGGTAGTTTGGATGAAGCAAATGTTGAAAGATATCAGAGTTATATATGATGAGCCTATTGTCATATATTGTGATAATTCCAGTGCTATTAATATGTCAAAGAATCATGTGCAACATTCAAAGACTAAACATGTATCAATCAAGTATCATTTTTTGAGAGAAAAATTCTGGTAAAGAAGAATTAAAGTTGGAATATGTATCTACAAAGGAACAAATTGTTGATATTTTCACTAAGCCTTTTCCTAGAAATACATTTGTCTATTTGAGAGACAAGTTAGGGGTATCTATCCCTCCTGATGAGAACTAGATGCGTTGAGTTACATCAATCTAGTGGACTCCACAGTCTTATCTTCTGTCTGAATTGATGAGTTGGTGTTGCTCCTCTGGTGGAGTAGTCTATTAGATTGTTTATCTATTTTTGAGGGAGAGTAAGTTTGGTTTTCTATTTTGAGAATCTTTGGCATTGTTATCAAAGGGGGACGAGAAGCATGTGAAAAATTTCTTTATCTGTCTAATCTTAGAGGGATTTTATTGGAGATGTTTTATTTCTTTGCATTGATGGTTTTTCACACTCATATGTTGCCATCAATGCCAAAGGGGGAGATTATTGGACATTGTTGCTACTAGGATATGTTGTTGTCATTGATGCCAACATATTCTTGCTCCAGTGATTGCAGATTGGTTTATGGGGATCATGGTTTTTTGTATGGAGTATTTCTAGTATTATTATATTCTTCTATATTGGTTTTGGTGATCGGAAAGCTTAATTGATCATATCATATGATTCGGTTTGTAGTTTGTTTTCCTGATCAATGTTTTGCATAGTTTAGTATTTCCTCCAGTATATTCTAGTGTGATCAGATTATGAGCTAAGATTTTGGGAGATTGTTTGGGATGGTCTTTTGTATCTTCAATTTAGATTGTTCATGATCTGGTACTTTGTAAGTTATCTTTCTCTATGATAGTTGTTGTTGCTTGTTTTTAGATGTTGATCGATGAAGATTTGATAAGTAGTGTTGGTACATCTGTTACTGATGATTCTAATGCACTTGTTGGTGTTTCCTAAGTATGTCTTATTTGTTTTGATGATCCACATTGATCGTTGTGTATGTTCTTGGTAATTTTTTTGAACTGATGATGTTCTCTGTGTTATGCGGTTTTCCTGGTGGTGTAGTGTGTTGCGGTTGATCTTGGAATGATTTTTGGTGGTGATGAGTGTTTGGGAATTTGATTTAGGTCCATGTTATGTCATGTATATCATTATATTGGTTTGGTTGTCGATCTTTGTATCATGTGATGTAATTTTGTAATTGTGAGTTGAGGGTTTATCCGACCTTGTTGTCAAGATTGATGAATTGTATAAATAGGTGATATAGTCATGTAATTTAGGTATTGAGATTGTGTATGCATTATCAGAGAGTGGTGTATGTGTGAAAAAGTGATTTATCCTTCGACATTGTGATTGAGCAGAGATTGGTATTGCAAAGAAAACAATTGTGCTTAATCGGAACTGTCATCAAGCATTTGACTATGCTATTCTTTTAGTTCATTCCTTTCAGATTGTAATCTGAATCTTGTTATAAGTTAGTGAGACTTCCCTAAGGGTTGTAGCCTTGTGGGTTATTATATTTAAGTAGTGAGCTCTCAGAAGTGTGCCTAAATGTTGGTGCATTCCCCATTGTAATATTTTCACATACTACTATAGAGAATCATCTTATTGTGGGTAGGTTCCCACCGTGGTTTTTCCCTTAACCAGGTTTTCCATGTCAAAATCTTAGTGTTGTGTATTGTGCTATCAATTTTATTATCTTTGATGTTGATGTAGTTTATCATATTTGTACTTGTGGTTGAGTTTTTAGATCCTGTAGAAAATTGATTCACCCCCCCCCTCCCCACCTCCCTCACCCCCCTCTTAGTTTTCTCTCATTGTTGTTGCCAACATGCTTCCTCTTAGGGGGAGCAGAGTAATGGTGATGCAAAGAGAGTTGTAGAGTTGTAGAAAGATATTTTTTAAGTTTGTTGTTGATAGATGTTGACATCAATGACAAAGGGGGAGATTGTTGCAAATGTTATGTTGATGGTGTTGTTATGGTTATCATTAATGTCAACATACTGAACTGGTATGGTATTTATTTTTTCTGGTATGGTGATTTGAAATATGTTTCTCAAATTGTTTGGTGCTCTAGAAGTTGTACTTCATATGGTCATTGATAGGGTTATTTGTGATTTGGAAGTTGTGCTCTGGATGGTAATTGATAGAGTTGTTTGTTATCTGGATTTCTTCATTTTCTAGATATGGTGTTGATTACTTCGATTCATGTTTATTGGTTCCATTCTTGTTTTGCTAAGTTGAGAAAGTGTTATTTTAGGTCCGATTTGATCTAAAATTGGAGATTGTGAACATAATTTGTGTAGTGTATGAATCTTGTTTTGGCTAGAGTATTTGTGAGGAATGTGTAACGTATTGATTTGGTCAATGATTTGGCTATAGTATTTGTTGAGAATGTTTAGTGCAGACCTATTTTAAAATTATGTTTTGGTCGACTTGGATGATTATGAAGTCAAGAGGGCACTATAAGTAAAGGATGACCATTAAATCCACGAGTTGACTCCTAGAATAGTAAAAGTTTCAATCTCCTTCTTGGGCGCCCAACTTGCATTAAAGTATTTGTCATAACTTGTAACTCTTAGAATCCTTTCATTTTTCCTTATTTGCATCCACATGAGGTGTAAGTGGGTCGGGTCCAAATCGAACACACAAGTTGGCCTATTTGAAATATTTAACATTGTAAATGTCAACAAATGCGTCCAAATTTTCACAAAGTTTTAACATGAGGTGTTGACCAAAATATTTAATAGAATATTTGACCTTTATAAAACAAATATTTAGTCTACAATATTTATTCACTTAAGCTATGGAAATTAAATTATTATTTTTTGGTTGATGAGGATAGCCCCTACACCATGGATGCTCCTACATCACAAGTAAAGATCACAATATATGTATATAACAACATTTGTAATAAATAACATTGTTGAAGCAACATTTTTTATGGCAATAGCAGTAGTAACTACCCTCCTACTAAGGTCATGAAAATGACAAATAGTTGCAAAATAAAATATTAGCCATTTGTTTTTAAATTTGATAGAAGTAAAGAAAAAATATTAGTTGCCTTGTATTTTATAGAGATTGAGGCAGTCACCTCATGATCAAGGATTTTTTATGTTACAATAGATTCTTAAGCACATAGCACTATAAATTTTTAAATTTATAGTTACATCATTGAGAAGAGGATCAGGCTACTAAGTACAAAAGGCTTGAAGAACTAGTGATATCTCTTGATTCAATAAAAGGGTAGGGGCGTTCTAGCTAGGGGCCTCTTATAAATGTTCTAGAGAAATATAACCTCATGGATATAGAACCAAATTTTGTTTAGATGATGTCAATGCACTCTTGAAAATGAATAAGGAATTTAGCATTAGTGATTGAATTTAGTATTGATTAGGGAAAAACATAAAACATGACATGCCCACAATCATCAAAGATGGACAAAGCATGATTGAATATATGATAAATCATGCATGAGTGGTCAATCCTATGATGATGGAGCTTCTTTTATCAACCATGACAAATATGTGAACATGAGAAAAGGGCTCATGAAGCAAGTGAAGACAAATTATCTTGACAATGCAAATGCTAAGAGACAACCAAAGAACATATGTTGGATGCCAAGGATTTAGGGCAGTGAAAATATAATATTCATCTTAGGGGGAGTTTTTGAGTTTTGCAGTGTATATTCATATTTGGTATTGATTTTGACACTTAGTCATTTTTCACTAAGTGTTGCCATCAATGCCAAAGGGGGAGATTCTTGGTAAGAGACATTGCATAAGTCATTCAATGTTGTCATTAATGGCAACCCAAGTCAGTGTACCCATCCACATTGTTGTATTAGATCATACCGGAAGTCAGATTGAAGATTTGTTCAAGTCTGACAAGCCTAGAATAGAGCATCTGACAATGTTCACTCTTTTGGCTAGTATTTCTTCTCAGATTAACATTTTGTGTTGTGGATCTAAAGGAAGGTTCATGGATGTCTGGAACATGTTATTCCATAGTTTTAGCCTCTGGTGATGAATGGTGTGTGAGTTAGAAGCTTATATGTATCAGTTTTTGGTTTGATAGTGTAGAATGGTCGACTTGCTTGGATAATCATTATGCAGATTATGTGGAATAATTTTGGAGAATTTTTTTGTGGTCCAAGTGTTTTATTTGATAGTTTTGGTAATATGTGAGCAATTTTTTTGGTCTGCATTTGTGTTTGTGCTCAAATTCAGCTGACTAGAGATGGATATGATTTCATGTTGTGGATATATATAATCGATGTTTTTAATCATTTCAAGTATGAAAAAGGTGCTGGTAATCAATTATACACAGTTTCATGTGTGTAGGTTAGAGATTTGTGCTTCAGATCTTAGAAGAGTAGTGAAACAAAGCAACATAAGGTAGAGTATGAAAAGTGTGCTTAATGTGCTTAACCATAACTACAATTAGGCATTTTGTAGATGCTATTATTTAGTTCAATTAATTTAGTAATATTTTGTAACTATTTTTAAGGCAGTGGGCCTCTCTTTTGAGTAGTGAACTCTAGGAAGTGTGCCCAAATGCATGTGCATTCTCATTGTAAAACTTCTAATTGAGTATACTCATATTGTGGGTTCATCCCCATCGTGGTTTTTCCCTTGACTGGGTTTCCACGTATAAAAATTTTAGTGTTATGGTGTTGTGGTTGTTTGTTTTGTGTTCTTGCATCTTTCTTTTGATTAAATGATTTAAGTGGTTGAAAAAAAAGATTAAACTCAAAGTTTGCAAAACACTGATTCACCCCCCCTCTCGGTGTTCCTTGATTCTAACAAAGGATACCAAGAAAAGGCTTACTACCACATACAACAATATGACAATACTCGGCCAAAGGACATAGAAATATAGTCCATTCAATGAAATGTATACATGGGTATAATGAAAAAAGAATAAAGATATAGTCACATTAATATGGAAAAGATATGACAAAATATTGAAGGCAGTTTACAACATCATGATAGTGCTTGTAAACTAGAGGAAAAGGGCCAACAAGTGAAAGGAATAGTGCCATTGATAAGGCTACAAGCCTTCCAATTTGATTATGATTTTGATGACATGATGTGGATAGTAACAATCCACAACAGATTTGTCATAAGAGTGATAGTACCATTGAGAATGGGTGGTAGTCAAAGGCTACGTATAAAGAGAAAATCCTGCATTATTAAAGACAATCACTACAATAGTTCATAGAGGGGACAATTATATCAAATGTACATTTGCATGAATGGTAAGATTGTTGAGATGATTAATGATCTCCATAACTCTATGAACTTGATCATGTAGTCAAAGGACAGTTGTGCAAGTTGCTTGCTAGATCAAACAAGGGTAGTGTATATAAAAATCATCGACTCTTAAAATATTAAATAAAGATAGACTTTCTACAAAGAAAGAACACAAGCAACAATGTATAATGAGGAGTCAAAAAGGAAACATTGATAAGAAGCCATGTATGAATGGACAGGGATCAAAATCTAGGAAACCACAACCAAACATTGTATGACAAACAAACAAAGAGAAACATGCCACGAGGCAAATAGGATAATTTTATCAACTAGTGACAATCCTATATGATTGTTAAATTAGGATATACATAAAAATGCCAAACCTTGTTAAATTTTGGAAGCCATACATAGTAGAATGAAAGGGAAATTTGTGACAAAGATGGACAAGAATCTTTATATTGACAAGTCAATATAGAAGCATGTATGAGACTGTCATACTATGGTCTATGAGCAAAAAAATGAATGAGCTGCCCTATAAAGAGTTTTGAAAGGACATTGGGTAGTAAGAAAGAGGACAACCAAATAGTACTATCATAATGATGATGCATGTGTGAAGAATTATGATAGTGGGATGAAAGAACAAAGACTTATGGTATCTTTCATGATCTAAAAGAGAAAAGCAATGGAAATATTGATAAGTCCAAGAAAACAAAATACCACCCAGTAAAAAATAATGGTTATTAGGTGTCTTTTTAGTTGCATAAAGACCTTTTGAAGATAGGAATTGTTAGAGTTATCATGTATTAGCTAATAATTATTTATTTAATTATTAGTCTATTATACTCTATGCTTAAGCTAAACTTAGGCATTTAATAATATTGTAGGCATTTAATAATTATTTTAATTATTAAATACACATTATCCTTTTAGGGTTTCTTTAGGGTTTCTAATATCCTTTTATAAGGATTCTCTCTTTGTAATTTCATAAAAACTGTAATTATTGAATTGCATTCTTGTTGCACAATTAATATGACTCCTTTTTTTTGGATCTTTGAATTTTGGCCTCCATAGCTTTTTTGTTTCTCTTCTTCTGTGACATGTTTGCATGCACGTGATCCTTGGGAGATGTAGAGTTGATTTTTCCTCAACTCCTATATGGTATCAGAGTTCTAGATTTGCATTCCCCTATTCTCTTCATGAGAGATTTTTGGCCTTGTTCTTCAGATCTATGTATTTGGGGGTCTATGCAAATGCTTTTTTCCACTTCTAGGGGTAGCTGGTTTTTTTGGTACCTTTTTGTACCAAAAGGACCTCACGGTTGGATTCAAGAGGCCAATTCCATGAATTTTGATATATAATTTGATATTTTTTGGTGAAGGTGTATTTAGAGGCAAACAAATTTTTTGTTTACTGGGTTGTACAACCCTCTATAGGGACGTAGGGCGGTATATATATATATATATATATATATATATATATATATATATATATATATATATATATATATATATATATATATATATATATATATATATACAGGCCTTTTTATGGCCTGCCTAGGCTGCTACCACAGAAGCCGCTGCACACAGCGGACCGCCAGCAACCCCGTCGACCTTCACCGCCAACGGCCCCCCTATGCTCCACCTCCACAGCCCTTGCCCCACTCCCACGCAGCCCAGGAGCCGCCAACCAATTTCTGACCCTCCCTTGTCTTTTCCGGCAATAGGATTTGTTTGCATGCACCGAAATTTTTTTCCAACGAGTTTTTTCTTAGCATACAATTTTTTTGCCTATGATGGACATACGACCATCAAATTTATGCTCGCAATCTACTGACGTCAGCACTGTGTAGGTAGTCTTCAGGCCCCTTTTGGACCCATCCGGAGCACCTTCAGTCTTTTGGCCATATCTTGGGCACACGGAGGCATTTTTTGACAAACCTTATATTGTCGAAAAACTCTTTTTGAGCTCTATCCAGATATGGAGGTTTAATTTTTTTCTTTTTCTTTTTTGATGGTTTTTTTCTGTCAAAGCTAGAGGTTCATTTTTGCACTCCGGGAGACATAACTTGAGCATCCGAAGTCTATTTTTCAAAAAATTTATATTGTTGGAAAGCTTGTTCTATGCACTTTCCATTCATATGAGTTTTCTTCCCAGATTCTACTCCAAGTATATTTTATTCATTTTTTTCCTTTTCAGTACTCTGGTAAATATCTTGGATGTTTCAAGTCCTGAGATCTCTTTCTTTGAGTAGGATGTGTCGTCTTTGGCTACTCTTTCTGTATTTCTAGCCTTATGTCTCTTTTGATCATTTTAGACATTTTTTTTGTAAGTATTTTCTTTATGCAAACACGCTGAGATAAAGTGCCACTATGCATTATATACTTGGGATCTTGCACATCTTGTGCCTTATTGTACATGCACTACATTATAAAGTGCCATGGGGGGTTTGATGTTTGAATTTTTTTGCCATCTACCTTTGTCACGTGAGTTTTCATTCCATGACATTAGCCTCATGATGTGTGTCAAGTGACTGTTCCTTCCATGACAATATGTACTTTCTTTACACCTTCGATGTTCTTGGTTCTTCATCATTCGGTTCTTGTTGGCCATCCTGTTCAGTGTAACTGTCCCTCGCCCTTGTCTGCATTATGGGGGGGGTTCTCTTATTGGTTGTTGGTTCTAATGCTTTATTGGTTCGTTGGAGTACACTCTTTCATTCCTATTTTGGAGGCAACCTTCCATCTTCGATTGATCAACTCTTCAGTCTTTGGTGTTTTATGCCATCTGTATCTTCGAGTTCAGTTGTTTGTCTTTGTTTGCCTCCTAATTCGAGTAGTGTCATTTGAGGGCACTCATGCAAATTATAGTCTTCTCTACCTAATCATCTTCTATTTCAGTGAAGATTCTTCATATTGATAGTTATTATTCGACAGTGTTTGCAGGTTCTTCATGCTTCAGTGATTCTTCTGCTCTTCTTTTGTTCCTAACTTTTGGAACATTCTTGTTTGGAGGCTTCTTCAATCCTTCCCTTGTATTCCATCTCTTTTTGGAGTAGAGTTTTTTTCCACGTGGTTTTCTCTATTTCTCCGGTTCATAGAGATTTGGTTGTGCTTGGGTACCTCATCAGGCTTTGTTGCCAGGACCCAAATTTTCCTTCATCATGCAGTTGTATTTTTCTTCATGCATTTAGTTTTTTAGCTACTCCCTAAGTTCATCTTAAGGGGGGGTGTTAGAGTTATCATGTATTAGCTAATAATTATTTAATTAATTATTAGTCTATTATACTCTATGCTTAAGCTAAACTTGGGCATTTAATAATATTGTAGGTATTTAATAATTATTCTAATTATTAAATATACATTATCCCTTTAGGGTTTCACACCTTTGGGGTTTCTAATATCCTTTTATAAGGATCGTCTCTTTGTAATTACATAACAATTGTAATTATTGAATTGCATTCTTGTTGCACAATTAATATGACTCATTTTTTTCTGGATCTTTGAATTGTGGCCTCCATAGCATTTTTGCTTCTCTTCTTCTATGACAGGTTTGCATGTAAGTGATCCTTGGGAGCTGCAGAGTTGATTTTTCCTCAACTCATATACAAATACATGTAAGGAGTTGTAGTTAAAGGGGTCTTTATTGACCTATTTCTTTTTCATCTAACCCTAAGCACTTGCAACCCAAGAAAGACAAAAAAATCATGTCCTATAACTTTGGGTAGTTGCTTGGTTAGATTGTGAAGATGAAACAACAAGTTAAGACGAAGTGAGCAAATATAAGGGGTAGTTTGGTGAATTTTGACCAAGTTTGAAATTTGTCCAAGGATTTCAAAGGTCATTCCAACATAATGCAAGAATCTAGAAACCAAAGTGTCAATTCCTCAAGTGGAAAAGTTCCAGCAAAGACAAGGCATTAAAGAAATCAAAAAGCATTCCTCCTAGGCACCCAAGTAGGTGGACTTAGTCATTTGGCTTTTATTTAATTTCATAGGTGTAGTCATATATTCTCTTAAATGTAAAGTAGAGATATAAGGAAGTTTAGGCTCAAGTTTGAGTTAGTTCTTACATTTTCTTAGCTAAGTATTATAACTTTTGAGATTTCTTTCTGGTAGAATATTGTACTCTAACATAATTTTTGCAGTCTAGAAGACTGAAATAGTATTACAAACCTTTGAAATAGATTCTCATATATCCGTACATGAACACTAGTTTGTTGCACCTTCTATATCAATAAACTCTTCTTTATACCTTCTATAAATGTTGTTTGTTATATTAAATAGTGTGTGAAAATAGTAGTAGTGCATGTCATAATATCATTTGGTGCATCACCATAGTAGTCATAGATTTCATTTCAAGTACTCCTTTCCCTTTTCCTAGCAAGTGGTAGTATAGGTGATAGCTCCATAGGAACCAACCTTTTTTGGAGATTCACTCCAACCTACAAGCAACCCATAGGGTTTGGAATGTTTCCATGTTTCACTAGATAGTTGAGTGGACAACTTTGTAAGGGTTCATATCCATGTGATAACAATACCTTCACATCATTATCTATCACAAATCTTCAAATACAAATATACCAAAAATGTAGATAACCAAAAAAATGATGTAATGCATTTATTACTTAATATAATAGACACTACCCCTTTTTGATAAGTTTGGGCTATTATCCACACAAAAAAGCATTGCTGCAAAGACACAAATCTTCATAACACAATTGTTTTTCCACATAATTTTTGCATTTTTATAGCATCAAGGAGGTGGATTAAGAGGATCAAACCAGTGAAAATCGTGTGAAAATCCATAGTGATATGCAAATTTTGATTTTCGTATGAATGACGTTTTTGTGTGGAGAATAAATATGTCCTTTTTGATAACATCTGATTGATTAAAAAAATAATTTAAATTAAAAAAACTTTAATTTAATTTTTAATTTTTGTATTTTTGTATTTTACATATTCTTATACATTCATTTTTTGTGTTTATATTATTATATGAAATCTATTTATTTAAGTTTGAGACATATATGTATGTATATGTTTGTCCCATATGATAGCAAAATTAATAATTGATTTATTAATATAGTCTCCAAGGTTCGATCAAATAATGTGATGCATTTTCAAAAGATTCTTTGGGTATCCACTTTTGGCATGTTTCCTAGTGTTCATGTACGGATAGATGAGTTTTGATTCTTTTGTTTGTAAATATTGTAAATACCTCTTTGAATTTTAGGAAACCAAATAAACATTTATATTCATAAAATAAAATTATTTTTAATCTTATAATTAAAAAAACATTTTTCCGATAGCTTTAGTTATATTAAAAAAGGTTTTTCGGAAACACTCAATAGCGAGGATTGAAGATTTGCACCAATAATTCTATAAAATGGAATTTTAAAATGATTAAATTTATAATTGAATAGGATACTAGACATACTTCAAAATAATATTATCAGTTGTTTAATTTTACTTAGCTTTCTAAGTTAAGGTATAGTTATGCTTGTCAAAAAGACAAAATTAACATAAAATATTTAGGGTACTATGTAATCTAATAATGGGAATCTAATTTAGATAAATGATTTATGATAGGTCCTTATTTAAGATAAGATAAAGAAAAATAAAAAAATTAACATATTTATTTATAAAAGTGAAGAACATTAATTCAAAGTTATTTTATTGATTTAAAAATTAATTATTTTTTTAAATAGAAGAATTATTTGATTTTATTTCTATTATTTATTTTGTTTTATTCAAAAGGTTATTTCATTTATTTAGTATTTATTTTATAGTTCTTTTTAATTTAAAAATTATTATTATTTATTTATTTAAGAGTTATTTTATAATTTTAATTTAAAAATATTATTTACATTTTAGTTTTTGTGTATACTTTTAGTTTAGAACTTTTTTATTTACTTAAAAACTATTTTATAGTTTTAGTTTTAAAAACAAATGTTCTATTGGTGCCTATTTACACCACCCTACCAATTTTTTTATGAAATTAGGACACCCTCTTTTGTGCCCTAGTGTTTTCATTTTCATAGCCTTGGTTCCATTGGGTGACCATACTTGATATCCAATCTGAGATTTTCTTCAAATGGTCCCCTTGATCAATTTAGTCTCAGTGTCATGCTTTGCTTCCCTCATGCTTTAACCATGTTCCCAAATTGAAAAGTCCTAAAATTATCAAAGTGTTCAATTGTTTGACTCAATTTTTGGCTTGGGGTGCATTTTTAAACTTTCCTTATTGGCATGCCTTCCTTCCATTCATTGAAACCTTATGCTTCCACAATTTATCATGCCAACATGTCTTAAGGTAAGAGGTAGCATGGATTCTTTTCTCTCAAATATTGATCTCAATTTGGGATGTTCTTGGTATATGCTAACATTTAAATTCCTAGCCTCCCACTAGTTAGCTTCTCATCTTTTTGAGTCTGAACCTTTGGGGATGTGTATATCTCTTTATTTTATAAAAATACATTCGCTAATCCTTGATGAAGCTTTACCTTCAAATTATTGATCACAAGATTATAGGATTTTTGGAGCAATTTTTCTTTATTTCCATTTCCAAAATTCCCAATTCTCTATTATTTTTCTTCCGTGTTCTAGTAGGCTTTCAAAGTTCATGGTCCTTCTTTAATTTCCCACCAAAAGATGAATAATTATCAAGTCATAATCACAACCATAGTTCAAGCCTTCAAGCTTTTCATTTCATTCTTGCTAAAACTTTATTGCATTGTAGATCCAAAACCTTCAAAAGGTAGGTTTCTTTCTCCCCATCCTTGGAATCGAGATTTCAATGATTTTGATCTCTCCCTACCTTTTTGATCCCTAGTTATCTCTTTGGTTCAATTTTTCAATACTCGTGATCCTTTCTTTCCTAAAAATCCTATTCTTTCCAAATTTCCATTCTTCCCTCCTAATACTCAATATCTTTCAACCCCGATTCCTACCATCTCAATTCTCCTTCCTTCTTGGTCCTATATAATTTCAGCTAATTTTATACCTTGGCACTAGGTATCAATGATGCTGAATCCTTACCAATGTATTAGACCTAGAAACTACTTTTTCTCCTAGCATAAGTTGATGATGAATTCTTTGGAATTTTGGCCTCTTTTGGAGTAGGATCTCAAGTGTACCTCTAGAATTTTCTATGCATATCACCTTGCTTCCCTTAGTATAATTTAACTATATTTTTAAATCCATACAATGTTTTGGCATTATAATACTTATACATTTTCCATTTTAATAAGACTTTCCACTACCTTTAGGTATATATCAAGATACCATTAATGCACTCATTATAGCTTGTTATGAAGATTAAAGATATTAAATACTTAAAAGTTATACATAACCCACAAATTCATGGATATAAGAGTTTAACATGGGTATTAAAAATGGATAATTTAGACAATCAAACCCCTGTCGGCATGATGTGGAAAACATAGTTGCCTTGTTTGAAAAGTAACCCTTATTGGCCAAGCCCAAAATGGATGAGAATGAAATGTAATGCAAAGAAAGATTAAAAGGAGAGAATAATAATTACATCAACTAGAAGGTGCATAAATTGTAAGAAATGTGATTAGGAAAGAGAAAAGTTTACTCCTGTGTGCATGATATCATGAGGAAGAACTTTTTGCATCTGAATCTCCCTAATTTATAAGCATAAAAATCATGTTAGGGATAGTTTTATTTACGATCATACTCTTTAACTAAATAAATATTTCTTATAAATGTAATGGGTTATTGTCTATGTATCTAATATGGTAATGTTTTCTTTCAATTATGTTCATTTACGAGTATGTTCAAGTGATTTATTTTTCCTTAGAATATTGCACAAGGTACCTGACATGTTGAGGCAAAATTGAAAATGATATACATTTTCAGCATTGTGTTTGTAGTGAATAATCCATGTGAAAATGTTTATTCTCATAGATCATAGACCTCTTCTTTTTCTATTTTTCTTCTTCTTCTCCTTCTTTCTTCCTTTCCTCTTTTCCCTTGATATTTATCTTTTCTTTATGAATTAGTTAGTGACATATCATATTAGATTTCCCATCAATTGAGCTTGACATTCCCATTCCTTTTGAATCCCTATTAGAACCCTTTCTATAGTAGAATATCATTTACCATTAAGTAATCATTAAAAATCCAAGACGTGGTAGTCTTTGTTAGGATTTGATGTTGTACACCATTGTATACTTTGATTTATTATAATGTTGCAATTAAATAATATTTAGTTGTGGTACATCTAGGAGACATGGTTAGCTACACTAGATAATTATTGGGGACCACTTGTTAAGTTGTACTGTAACGTTGGGTTAATTATTTTATGTGTATGAGAGATAGAATAATTAATTGGGGAGATGTATTTAATGCTTATATCAAAATTAAATGAGGGGTCAATTATTTTGTGTTCAAATGTTTTTATCTTAGCACTCAGTTGCATTTTTGTGGGTTTGAGTCTATAAAATCAAGCACATGTTTAGTGAATAAGGTCAATTGGGTGAGTGGGTTGTCATATCATTGAGTCATTTGAGGAGTGTATATATGAAGCATGGCATGAGATGTGTGGATTCATTCTTGTACAACTAGAGAATGTATTGGAGAGGTTTAATGTTTCAAAAGTATTCAATGTATCTCTATAAGCATATGCGTTATTTATTTTCTGAATAATAAATGGAGTATGGATGTTTTTTCAAGGCTATTTTTTTTATTTTTGAGGGTTTTATAGGGTATATCTTATGTTGTCTTGTGATGTTTCTATTTGATCTATGCATTGTGTTTATTATGCAAGATTGTATGCATGCTTTTATCTCATGTGGTTATTTATGTTGGGATTAAGGTGTCTCAACCTTTGAGAGTCCTAGAATTAATATTTGGATTATATTTGATGTATATTTCATGATATCCTAAGTCGGTAACTTAATAGGTTGGCATATCACTTTGTGGGACCCATATAGGAGGATTTTCCTACATGCTTTGTGAGGAGAGCTCAATGGAGATATAAGGGTTTCCATAGATCTCTCAAAGTCTAATCCAAAGTATGTGGGGACAATCGATGTTTGATACAACAAAAATAGTGTCATGATCAACATTAGAACAAATAAATACTATAACATGATCAGTGTGTTACAAATGTGATGTTGATGGTGTTGTTATGGTAGTCATTAATGATTGTAATTGATGTCAACTTACCGAATTGGTATGGTGATCTGGAATATGTTTCCCGAACTGTTTGGTGCTCTAGAAGTTGTGCTATGGATGGTAATGGATAGTGTTGATTGTGATCCGAACTTCTCTAGTTTTCTAGATATGGTGTTGATTGCTTGGATTCATGTTTTGCTAAGTTGAGAAAGTGTTATTTTGGGTCCGATCCAATCCAAAATTGGAGATTGTGCAATGAAATTTGTGTAGTGTTTGAATCTTGTTTTGGCTATAGTATTTGTGAGGGATGTGTAACATGTTGATCTGACCGATGAGGTGTGTTGTGGGGTGGTTCACTTCTCATTCCTTTCCACCACAAGAATGTTTAGTGCACAACCTATTTTAGAATTATGTTTTGGCCGACTTGGATGGTTATGAAGTCAAGAGGATAGTATAAGTAAAGGATGACCAAAATGAATAAGGCATGGAAGATATGCAAGATTGAAAAGATAAATTTGATTGATGATTGATGCGAGAAGTTATGCAAAGGTGTGTAGTGTGCTATTAGGTATCAGAGGCTATTCCAACATTATTATTTGTGGTATTTGTATCACAATGGTGGATTTTATTTTCTTTCATTCTCTTCCGGCAGTGAGCCTTTCTAGGCAGTGAGCCCTCCTGCAGTGAGCCACCTTTGTAAAAATCACCTTAACCGATGTCACCCTAACAAGTGTTATATATTGAGAACTAACATTCTCTGTGGTTTTTCCCTTCTTGGGTTTTCCACGTCATATCAGGTGTTCATTGTGTATGATTTCTTTGTGCATATTTATGCTTTCATGTTTACATTTGTTTTGTTAAGTAATTTATATGTTAGTTATTCTAAATTTGTGAAAGAATTAAAAATTTTAATTAACAACTAATTCACCCCCCCTCTTAGTTGTCTAGACATTCAATAAATTGGTATCAGAGCTTTGGATCCTTGAAAAAGAGCTTAACCACTTGAGGTAGATCTGATGACGCATAAACTAACTATTCCTATCTTTGAGGGATCCAACTATGGCTTCTGGAAAGTGAAGATGACATGTTACCTAATCTCCTTGGGTTACAACACTTGGAAAGAAATGGAGTCTGTATGTATTGCCGACAAATGGTCTTACTAATCCGGATGAGATTCAAGCTTATGAAGAAAATGAAAAAGCAAGGTATGCAATCTTAGTGCTTTATCAAAAACTAAATTAACATAGGTTATTTCAATAAATACTGCTTATGAAGTTTGGGAAAAGCTAAGGGAAATCTATGAAGGAAATGACTGAGTCAAATTATCAAAGAAGTTGTCTACTAAGTGTGGATATGAGAAATTGAGAATGGAAGGAGAGGATATAATAAGTTATTTTTAGAGGGTTGATAGTGCAGTAAACGAAATTAGAGAACTTGGAGGCACCTTAAATGATGAAGACATAATGGGGAAGATTTTGTTGACCCTACTGGAAACCTATAGTGACAAGATCTCTACTATTGAAGAGGTCTATGATCTGAATAAGTTCACTAGGGAAAAACTATAGGACACTTTGAATGCATTTGAGATAAGGAAGTTTCGAAAAGACAAAACTAAATCTAAGACAACCTTTAAAGCTACTAAGGAAGACTCTGATGATGAAAGATCTGATGAGATGGAAGAAAACTTTGTGAGGAAATTGAAGAAAGGCATTGGAAAATATAAAGGTATGTTTGTTACCCCTTAAATGTTTTAGATGTGGAAAGATTGGTCACATAGCTACTAGATGTACGTAAAAAGGAACAAGAAAGAAATTTAGAGAAAATAATGAGAAGTTTCATAAGAAAGCCTATTATGTTAAAGATGATGTTGGTATCTCAGATCATCAATCAGACTATTTGTTTTTGGTAGAAAAGGATGTACCTAAGACTGATGTTTCTGAGACTATTAAAACTATTGCTACTACTTTACATGCTAGAAGAGATAAAAATGAATGGTTGATTGATAGTGGATGTTCAAAAACATGATTGGTAGTAAGAGTGAGTTTGTTAAAATTGAGAAATATGATGGAGGTTCTGTTGGGTTCAGAGATGATCGACAAACACAAATTATGGGAATTGGCTCTATTACCTTTGTTGTAAAACACAATTCTAACAATTTTTACTATGTGAATGGTTTGCATCATAATCTCCTAAGTGTTGGACAAATGTGTGAAAATGGCTACAATGTTGTTTTTCAAGATGGTGGTTGTGAGATCTGGAATTGTTATTGCAGCAGGGAAAAGGATTGGTGGAAACATGTATCTATTAGAAGGAGCTATAAGTCACTGTTTGTTATCTCAGTTCAATGATAGCGAGCTCTAGAATAGGAGGATGTGTCACATCAACTTTGAAAATTTGTTAAAGATTAGTTCAACAAGTGCAATAAGAGATTTACCAAGGTCGACTAAACCAGATAACAATATTTGCAAAGAATGTTAAGAGGGAAAGCAGGCAAAAGGAACATTTAGAGGAAAGAAACAATCTTCTACCAAACTATTGGACTTGTTGCATATAGACTTATGTGGTCCCACTAGAACAACAAGTATACAAGATGAGAGGTATTTCATGCTCTTAATTGATGATCATTCTAGAATGACATGGGTTTCATTTTTAAAGGAGAAATTAGAAGCATTAGAAAAATTCAAAATATTCAAGGCAAGAGTTGAGAATGAGGTTGATAGAAGAATTAAGTGTTTGAGGTTTGATAGAGGAGGATAATTTATTTCTAATGAGTTTAACAATTTCTGTGAGAAACATGGAATTAGAAGAGAATTATCTACCTCAAGGACACCACATCAAAATGGTGTAGTGGAAAGAATGAAGGAATTTGAGATGTCAATGATCAATGACTTAAATTTATTTCTTGGATTGCAAGTGAATCGGGATAGCAAAGGAATTTTCATTTCTCAGTCTAAATATGTCAAAGAATTATTAAAGAAGTTTGGGTTGGAGAATTCTAAACTGGTGTACACACCTATGACAACTGGATGCAAGTTAAGAAAAGATGATAAATCTCCTAAGGATGATGCAAGTGAGTATACATCAATGATTGGAGGACTGTCATATCTGATTGCAACCAACCTAGATATCATGTATGCTATTTGTTTAGTAGCTCGATTTCAACAAGAACCAAAAGAATCACATGTTGTTGTAGTAAAAATGTTTTTCAGATATTTGAAGGACACATAAGAGTTTGGATTATGGTGTCTCGGATATTTTGATTTCGCTTTCACAGCTTATACAGATGCAGATTGGGCATGAAGTATTGATGACATAAAAAGTACAAGAGGTAGAGCATTTTTCCTTAGCTCCTGGTTAGTTGCTTGGTCAAGTAAGAAGCATGATTGTGTGTCTCTATCCACTGCTGAAGCTAAATATATTGCATCATCTTCATGTTGCACACAAGTACTTTGGATGAAATAGACTTTGAAGGATATCAGTGTATTATTTGATGAACCTATCTTAATTATGTGTGATAACACTAGTGCAATAAACATTTCAAATAATTCGATACAACATTCCAGAACAAAGCATATATCTATTTGGTATCACTTCTTGAGGGAAAAGGTGTTGGATAACGAAGTAAGGCTTGAGTATGTACCTATGAAAGAGCATATTGCAGATCTCTTCACAAAGGTGTTGTGTAAAGATACTTTTGAGTATCTCCAACAAAGTTAGGGGTATTACCCCTTCCTAGTTTGAACTGATATGTATTTAGATGTGCATTGATCTAGTGAATTGCATGAATATTCTTGTTTAGACTAATGCATGGGGGCTTCCTCCTAGGGGGAGTAGAGTAAGTATCATAGAGGGAGGTGTGCTCATCTTTTTCCTTGATGTCAAAGGGGGAGAGATGCAGAGAAATGGTGATGCAAAGAGAGTTGTAGAGTTGCAGAAAGAGACTTTTTTATTTTGTTGTTGATGGATGTTGCCATCAATGACAAAAGGGGAGATTGTTTCAAATGTTATGTTGATGCTATTGTTATGGTTGTCTTGAATGATTATCATTAATGTCAACATACTAAACTAGTATGGTACTGGTTTTTCTAGTATGGTGATTTGAAATATATTTCTCAAACTATTTGGTGCTTTGGAAGTTGTACTTCAAATGGTAATTAATAGTGTTGTTTTTGATTTGGAAGTTGTGCTCTGAACCTTAATTGATAGAGTTGTTTGTGATCTAGATTTCTCTATTTTCTAGATATGGTGTTGATTGTTTGGATTCATGTTTATCTTGGTTCTGTTCTTGTTTTGCTAAGTTGAGAAAGTGTTATTTTGGGTCTAATCTGATCCAAAATTGGAGATTGTGAATGTCATTTGTGTAGCGTATGAATCTTGTTTTGGCTATAGTATTTGTGAGGCATGTGTAACATGTTGATTTGATCGATGAAGTGTGTTGTGGCGTTGTCCAATTCTCATTCCTTTCCATCATAGGAATGTTTCTAGTGCAAACCTATTTTAAAATTATGTTTTGTCTAACTTGGATGGTTATGAAGTCAAGAGGGTAGTATAAGTAAAGGATGACCAAAATGAATAAGACATTGAAGATATGCGAGATTGAAAAGCTAAATCCGATTGATGATTGATGTGAGAAGTTGTGCGAAGGTGTGTAGTGTGTTGTTAGGTACTAGAGGCTATTATGGCATTGTTGTTTGTGGTAGTTGTATCACAATGGTGGATTTTCTTTTCTTTCTTTCTCTTTCAGTAGTGACCCTTTCTAGGCAATAAGCCCTCATGCAGTGAGTATTTTGGCAATGAGCCACCTTTGTAAAAATAACCTTAATCAATGTCACCCTAATAGGTGTTATATATTGAGAACTAACATTCTCCATGGTTTTTCCCTTCTTGGGTTTTCCATATCATATCCGGTGTTCATTGTGTATGATTTCTTTGTTTATATGTGTGCTTTCATGTTTACATCTATTCATGTTAAATAATTCATATGTTGTTTTTTTTTGGATTTGTGAAAGAATTAAAAAATTTAATTGACAATTGATTCACCTCCCCTCTCAATTGTCTGGATATTCAACACAATGATGTTACCGAATGCTAATCTTGGTTAAAGTATGAGTCCATAAGGTAAGGAAAAAGATAAAGCCACTTGAGATGTGTCAGGATGTCATTTTGAAAAGATTCATAATTATCCTTTTTCAAGATTACCATAGAAGGATAAATAGATATACTCATGACACCTCCTCAAATTAAAAAATAGAGAACAATAACCTCAATGCATATAAAATTATTCATGAAATAATCTCAATTTGAAAAAATAAATAAATTTAGGTTCTAAAATGTCCAAGAAATTGAATAGAATATGAAATAATAAAATAAATAAATATTACCTTGGGTAGATTCTAAAAAAGTGTCGATATATAGCTCGATGTTTGATATACCTTTCCAATTCTATAAGAGATGAAAATTAGAGAAATAGTCAAAATATTTTGAGCTCAAAAGTAGAAAATGATGATCTTGTAGACATCTAAAATTAATTAAATTACATATTTAATTAATTTAATCCCTTCTACATAATTAATTTGTTTAATTATGTTTATCATTATTTCTCTTAAAATTAATTAAATCAAATTCAATTATTTTTATCACTATAGTCCCATAATTAATTTATCAAATTAATTATTCCCCATAATTCTAAAGTCATCTCAATAATCAATCCTTCTAAATTCCTCTTAGTTAATTAATTAACTTAAGTCATGTGATTCCTACAAAGAACTTCTTCTAATCCCCACTTAGCCTAATTAATTCTTCTAGAAACTTGATTATCATTATTCCTCAATTTTATATTCCTCCACTCGTTCTCTCTCCTCATGTCACATTCTCCTAACTTTCCCACTTTCACTCTAATCACTTATTAAGCCACCTAATCAACCCCCTTAATCATTTGCACATCCCTAATCACCTTGATTAGGGATGGGTCAACTTTGATCCTTTCAGGGAAATTCAAATTCTTTGAATCTTCCCATGCATCCTCTTCCCAAGGAATTTTTAATTATTTTATCCATTTATTCTTCCTACATATCTCTTATTTTAGAATTTTTAATTCCTCTCCCCTTTCTCCAAGGAATTTTCAATTCCCTTTTCTCTTCCCAATGTACTTGGAAGCTCTTCCCCATGTACCTTGAGAGGTGTGGAGATAAGAAATGCCTTTATGGCATATCTCTTGAATCCCACACCTTGTCCTCTCAATCCATGTGCTCCCTCTCAAATCAATCTCAACCCTTCATTCCAAAATCAATCTTGGCCCTTCATTTTGGCCTCCTCCAATCTATAATTGGAGTCTCCTCTCCTCACAAATCATCAACTTTTCATCCAATCTTATGTTGTCCATTTGAGAATCAAAATCCTTCATCATGTCATCATAATGCCCAAATATTCCCTCATTTAAGCCAAATCCCTCTCATCCTTCATCATCATTCAAATTCAATCCAAATCCAATCCAAATTCATCTTGTTGTGTAATGGAGAGAAATCCACAATTCACCATCAAAGGAGAAAATCAAGTAGAGCAACAAGGGCGCCTCTACTTCATCAAGCTCAATCGAGTGAAGAAGTGAAGAACTAAGGTATAATGGTTTATTTGTGTATTTGAATGTATTATTTTATATTTTATTTTGTTTATATTCTAGCCATTAGGCTTTAAATTTTTCCATCTTCATTCTGGCACGCCCGGTGGGACCCACGTCCTTTTTTAAAAATATTTCTTGCAAGTTTCTTATGTTTTAAGCACACAGGTTACATTTTAGCACATCCAACTGTATTTCAACGTGCTCGACCCTCTGCTTTAGTATGTCCACACCGGATCAATGCATGTGATTTAAAATTTGAATTTTTGACCACCTTTTGTGCATATTTTCTGTCGATCAGCGCCTCCGCTTCAGTGTTTTGACACCTCCATTTGAAAAAATATTCCTCCCTAACTTTCTTTTCAAATTTTTCATAAAAAATTGTAAATCAACGTCTGTGCATGCAAATAAACACTTGTGAAGGCATCAAAACGCATGCGCTTAATGAAAAAATCTTCTTGCTTATCTTTTTCTTGATTTTTTCATTAAAAACTGTGAATCAACGCTTGCGCTTGTGCATCAGCATGTGCATTTTGATGCCTAATTTTTTTTCATAAAAATGACATAACTTTTTGCTCGAGTGTTAGAGTATCAAAATTTAAAATGTGTTGCAAAGAGGATTCAGAGATCTAAAATGGGTTGTCACTATATTTTCCATATAATATTTTTAAAATTATTCTAACACGTTCAAAGTCAAGATTTAGTTTTGAACTTTAAATGCACATAACTTTAGCATATGCAATAATTTTTCATTAAACTTTTTTTTGAAATTATCTAGAAAATCATAAGGAATCCTCATATTTGTATCTTTTTACTAATCATCTTGTCTTTGTAGCCTTTTCGTTGGTCCAATACAAAAAATACTCAAACTACTAATCATCTTTGGCAAGACATTTGTTGAAGGCTTTTGGTTTTCCACTAAAGTAGATTTCTTTCATGCATTATATTAGAAAACACATATTTTGGGGTTAAAAAGAACTTGTTTTTTCCATGTCCTATGCACTTGCACATGTGTAGGGTGGACCCACCATTACGTTTAGTATCCTCTCCCCTCGCTTTTGTGGATCTTGCATGTAAGAGAAAAATGATTAACAACACCCGTCTTTTTTTTTTTTGTAGTGAGGGGTATTCTTGATGGGGATTTGATAACCTCACAAGGGTATCTCAAATTGGGACACGTAGGGGATATCAACTCTCCCGATGTGATCTCAAGCAGGCTTTCTCGAGCCGCTATATAAATATGTCGGTCAGACGGCTAAGGTGCTAAGTGAATTCAATGTATGTGGGGGCCTTCCCTGCACCAATAAGCTCAGTTAGAGCCTTAAGTGTCTCTCTTAGAGAATCCATTGTTGGATTAGTGATCCCTCATAATTACACTAAGAACCTTGTTTAATAGCCCAAAATCCCACATTCGTAGTGCAGGGAATGTAGATTGTACCCTGAAGTTGCCTCTCGTGTACCCACTCAAGATGAGATAGAAATTCCCCATGTAATAGATCTCAGATCTCTAGGGTAAGAGAATCTGGTATGCCCGAGAAGTGAGTGTGTTGTAAGGGGGAGCCAGTGCTACTAGAATCTCTATTCATCTTCTTGTTTGAGGTATCGCTTGTGCAAGAGGCCTATTAAATGGTTTCCATCTTCTAACCTAAGTTGTATTTCTGATGCATGTCTTCATTTGTGCAAAAACCAATGAAATTTTGTTTGGGCTAATCTAGGCCCCCTTCACTTTCATGCTTGTCATAGAGCACTGCCTTGGCCAATGTGCTTGTCATTGTTTGATTTCTCTTGCCAAGAGTAGATAACATCCAAAACATTCCCTAATTTGACTAAACATTTGACCAAGCCCTTCAATCTCCACTTTGTCACTATCAAACCTCTATTTCATCTTGGTTTGAGCTAAACCCCCAATAATTTTTCATCCATCCAAATGATCATCAATCCCCAACCAATATCTTTATCTCATCATCAATCAATTCCTGGGTAGCCTTCCCCTTCTTCTTCCTTCCATCAATCCATAATCATTTTCTTCTCACCTTCGAGGACTTAGCACATCAACCTAATCAAATCTCCAAAATCCTAATTAATCAATCAATATTCCTTTAATCCAATCATCAATCATCAATCCTAACCTAAAGTCAACACTTTGTGAAAGTTTGATTTAGACCTTTATCTTTAATCAATCATGAATTGTCTTTTTGTGCTTGGGAAAGAATCTCCCCCAAGTACCTTTGCTTAATCATTTGGGTTGATCAAAACCCTAAATGCTTTGCCCTATTTTGCTTAGGCATGTAAGTCCACCCTAAGTAGAAGAAGGCTTAATCATTTGGATCATTTTGCCCTATTTTTCTTAGGCATGCAAGTCCACCCTAATTAGAAGAAGGCTTCATCATTTGGATCCGTTTGCCCTATTTTTCTTAGGCATGCAAGTCCACCCTAAGTAGAAGAAGGCTTAATCCAAAAGTCTGAATTTTAGCTAGCTTGGTTGTCACCTTGCTTTGTGGTCTGCATCATCAATTTCATGCCTCACTTAAGTCCTAATCCAATGGCTAAGGTTTCATTTTAATCCAAATAAATCTTGTCCTAACCCAAGGACCAATCCAATCTAATCAAATTCAACCTGATCCAAGCAAATCAAATCAATCCATCAATCCAATCTAAAGTTGCTAAGTCCTAGTCCTCATCTTCATCTAACATCATCTCATTAATATTTTTCGATCAAGTCTATCCAATCCAAACTTATCCCCCCATTCTCAATATTTTGAGGTTACATGGCTATCCAAAATCCACATCCAAACTTCAAAGCTTGGTATGAGAAAATGCTCATGGAAGTTAATGGATCACCCTATCAACCATCCACATCTAGCTCATACATGCCTCAAAATTATCCAAATTCCACCTATCCATGTCTCCCATCCCAACCCATTTACCAATTTAATCCCAATTCATCTCGCATCTCTTATCCTTCTTGCTCTATTATAGCATATATACTATCCACAAAACTAGATGCCTAAAACAAGTGTCATGTGTAGTCCCCCCATATTCTTGCACTCTACACTTGGGGGTAAGCTTAATCCATGCTATCCTAGCATCCACATTATCCATATCCATTATCCTATATCCACATCCTATCTAAGTCCATCCTCCTTTCCTATCTTTGGGCTCGACTATCCTACCCATATCCTCCATCTCATATCCCTCATCTTATCTAAATTCATCCCTCATTCCTACCTTTGGTCTTGATCATGCTAGAGAAAAAATATTGTGTACGCATGCTTTGGGAAAATGCAAGCCCAAATTCTTCCTCCATTCATATCCACCACACATTATCCTTCAATCTCACACATCTTTATTCACCATCCTTCTAGCTTTAATTGGGGCATTTACCTCCTTTGCAACATAGTTCTTGGATCCATATTCCACCTATCCTCCATCCTTTAGTCCTCCATATCCTATCACTATCCATCTACTTAATCCCTTCACCCCCTATCCAAGCAATCTCTCCATCCACCCATCCTCTTACCAAGCCTTGGTTCTCCCTTGTCATTGGTCCACCTCCACTTATCCTATATCATATCATATTCCCCATCCCATCCAATCCCATTCAATCATTTATCCCCCTCCCATTTTTTCCATTCCATTTATGACCCCCATCAAACTGATATTTTCTGATCTGTCTAAGCTTATACTGACTCACACGTAATCCAAACACCCATCCACAATATGTTAATCAAATCCAAGAAGAAATCCGCTCACCTAGAGATCCCACACACCATCTTGTGTCTTGCATCTATCAATCTATCCATACCCTGCCCATCGGGATGCATCCTTCACATGTGTTGCAATTTATCTAAATCCATCTTCCTGCCCATCGAGATGTATCCTTCCCGTATCCATAAGCCTAACCAAATCCATGTCCCACTTTTGGCAAGAGATGTCAGTTGGCCATGTGCAATTTTTTCACATGATTGATCTTTTCACTCTGATTTTTTATTTTGTGTCCTAGGACTATACCTATTCAGGGCTGCCCTGATCATCCTATATCTCGATATGTCTTGGTTGTTGTATAATGGGCCATTTTTTGATGGTACCTCTTGTATGATCCTATTTTCTCACATTTATATCATCATCAATGTTTGTGAGCCTGTGTACATAGAGATACCTATTGTTTGAGAGTCTAGTCCATGCCTCACATATTCACAACATCTTGATTCCTATAATCAGTGGTGTGGATAATCTATAGCAATATCAAAACTAGGTTTTCTCTCCACATCTGCACAACAATAAATCGCATCCACTCCATTTCATTCATTCATCCCATTTCATCTATTTATCTTGGAGAGTCCAATTTATTCATTCACTCCCCCTTCATCATCTTCATCTTTTCATTATCTAGTCCTCCTATCCATTTCGTGAGCACACCTGTGTTCTTAGAACCTACATGTCCTCTTGAGGGGGCATACTACTACCTCATCATCATCCTTCCTCATCTCACCTATGATTGGGGCATCATGCTATTAGTCCTTATCCTTTCCATCAACTATGTTTTATTCTTGTTTGATATAACATCACTTTATGATGCTTTATCAACGAGGGGCAAAATGTAGATGTCTAAAATTAATTTAATCCATTCTACATAATTAATTTGTTTAATTATGTTTATCATTATTTCTCTTAAAATTAATTAAATCAAATTCAATTAATTTTATCAATATAGTCCCATAATTAATTTATCAAATTAATTATTCCTCATTCTTCTAAAGTCATCTCAATCATCAATTCTTCTAAATTACTCTTAGTTATTTAATTTTAATTAATTAACTTAAGTGATGTGATTCCTACAAATCACTTCTTCTAATCCTCACTTACCCTAATTAATTCTTCTAGAATCCTAATTATCATTATTCCTTAATTTTATATTCATCCACTCATTTTCTCTCCTCATGTCAAATCCTCCTAACTTTCCCACTTGCACTCTAATCACTCATTAATCCACATAATCAATCCCCTTAATCATTTTCACATCCCCAATCAGCTTGATTAGGGATGGGTCAACTTTTATCCTTTCAAGGAAATTCAAATTCTTTGAATCTCCCCATGCATATTTTTCCCAAGGAATTTTTAATTCCTTTATCCATTTAGTCTTCCCACACATCTCTTATTTTGGAACTTTTAATTCATCTCCCCTTTCTCCAATGAAATTTTAATTCCTTTTTCTCTTCCCAATGTACTTGGGAGATCTTCCCCATGTACCTTGAGAGGTGTGAATATAATAAATACCTTTATGGCATATCTCTTGAATCTCACACCTTGTCCTCTCAATCCATGTGCTCCCTCTCAAATCGATCTCAATCCTTCATTCCAAAATCAATCTTGGCCCTTCATTTTGGCCACCTCCAATCTATAAATTGGAGTCTCCTCTCCTCACAAATCATCGCCTTTTCATCCAATCTTATGATGTCCATTTGAGAATCAAAATCCTTCATCATGTCATCATAATGCCCAAATATTCCCTCATCTAAGCCAAATCGCTCTCATCCTTCATTAGCATTCAAATCAAATCCAAATCCATCTTGTTGTATAGTGGAGAGCAATCCACAATCCACCATCAAAGGAGCAAATCAAGTAGAGCAACAAGGGCACCTCTACTTCATCAAGCTCAATCAAAGGAAGAAGTGACGAACTAAGGTACAATGGTTTTATTTTGTTTTTTATTTGGTTTATACACTAACCATTAGGATTTAGATTTTCCCCTCTTCATATCTAACTCTAATAAGTGATAAAATATGAAAAATATAATTATGATGCATACACCACTAGAAAGTACATGAAATCAAACTTTTGATGTTATCTTGTTCATGGAATCTAACTTTGAATGTTCAATTTTTAGGAAAAAAATCCCCATTTAGACATGCGTGAAGGGGATTTGTTGGCCCTATAATAGCTCAAGGGAGATAGTTTGATGATGATGGGTGGTGACTAGGGCATGAGATGGTGGCAACTAGTCCACTGACATCTAACAAATTTTGAGTTGAGTAGTGACATAGTGGAGGATTGACTATGGATCCTTTATGATTTGTGATAGGGTCGTTTCATACTATTGTTTGAGTAGCACAATTATGGAATGACCAGTCAACAATAGTATATGTGACATGAAATGGTGGCACCACTAATCCTTGAGTGATGTTAGCATTTTGAAAAATAGTGAGGGCTAATGGTTCAAGCCCTCAAACGCTAATAATACCAAGTACTTTAATCCACTCTAATATCAAAAAATAGTTGAAACATGATAATCAAAATGCATTAAAATTCCATAAAACCTACTGAAAAAACCAATGTAATAATATTGATAGATATTTCCACATGTATGGTACATCATTGTACTTTGCATGTTACACAATTTAATAAATTCATCATATTTTTTTAAAATTTTCCTCTTCAAGTGTATGAATCACATATTTTGTGTCCCATCCTATATTTTCATACAAAGAATCAATCTATCAAGTGTTGGTAGGTTGTGTGGATTATATGACAAGGTACAATTGTATGGATTCATATAGCTCTAAAAATATGTTTTAAATTTTTTTTTCCTTTTTTTCAACAACTTAAATTGTGATGATATAGCTCTAAGAAATATGTTTTAAATTTCTTTTTCCTTTTTTTTAAGCATTTTGGATCCAATGATGAAGTCCATTTTACTTTAAGATACACAATTTTAAAATGTCTAAATCTCTAAAGAATGGATAAGAAATCACATATTTCAATGCTCTAATACCATGTTTGAGTTTATTGTTGAACACTACAATTCCCAAAAATCACCTTCAACTAAAACACATATCACATGGAGAGATAAAAGAAAACCAATTTTCTATGTTAGCTTGAGAATTAAATTAAAACTAAAAGAAACATGATTGAATCTCTATATTAAATGAAAAATTAGATTTTGGATGCTTACAATAATTAATAATGAATCATTATATAAAGAAAAAGAAAAAAAAACCATAGATGAAGACTTAAGTGAGGATTAAATTAGATCATGACAAGTGTCCTCATCCTATTCTATAAGATATAAAAAAATATGGTCTAAAAATAGAAAAAACATTCCTAAGTTTAGATTGTAATGAATTTAAAAGGGGAAATAATTAATTAGTTGATGATTAACTAATTGATTAACTAGGTGATTTTCCTATTTAACTCTAATATAAACTACTTATAGTTATACATTAGTTACACTAATAAATCATGCTACCATAACAAAGCCTTACAACTACTCCTAAACTACTAAGGACATACAAATTATTTTAAATAAAATTCATTTGGTACTTCACCTCCTACAACAATGATTGCTTCATTAGAATATAGAGTCAAGATTATAAGGAGAATGGATAAATAACTATAAATTAGAAATGGAACAAAGTAGGAATATACATGCAAACCTAAATAATAAGAAATTTTTCAAGTGAACATTCTTGAAGTTATCATTCCTAGATCAATAGCACCCCACATATAATAAGAAAAGTGTGTGCAAATAATTGCAAGAAAATTGAACAAACTCAAAACAAATAAAAGATTGATCAATCACAATAACCACAAAGACTCAAAGGAGGATTTGAGAAGATTAAAATAACATAAATAACTCATAGGGGCTTCACTTAGTGAACTTGGTTTATATCATGTGCATTCATGGCATACTAAATAATCCCCCCATTTTCAAAAAATATTGCCCTAAACTCCTTTTTTGTCACCCCCTCCCAATACACAACCCAAAATTAAAAGCCCCCCCCTCCGCCCCCCCCCCCTCCCCATTTTCACCAAATATTGTATTTTTCCATAGCTTGGATTAAAAACCCCCTATTTTCACTAATAGGAAATATATTGTACCCTCATTTTTGGGATATTAACCCCCCAATATGAATGCATGTGATATAATATTGCCTAGCCAGTGAAGCCCCCGTGAAATAAGTCCATAAAAATTTATGTTCAACCTTCGAGGTTGTAAAAAAAAAAAGATTTTCTTCTTGATTTGTTGGAATGCTAGTGCTTAAAATGTCAACATTATTTTGCATTCAAATTCATTGACTTAAATGGTTTAGGATGGGTAGATTTTATAGGAGAATGGAATGGTTTTGATGGAGAGACATGTGGAAAATGGGTTTAACAACTTGGCCAACCCTTGAGGTTCCACTTGTCATGCCCATGCCAGACAAGTGATACATTCTTTAGATTTATTCTAATTAAAAATTAATTGGAATTTTACAATGAATTTCAAAGTTTTGAAAATTAGATAAGTTATAATATTTATTTAATATTTTTGAAAAGATGGTAAATATTAGGCAATGAATAATTATTAAATTATTTATTCAAATAGTTTTTAATGATGAACAAAATGAATGGTAATTAGGATTATTACTTAAATTTAATCAAAATATTATTTATTTATTATAGGAATTTAAAATATGGATATTGACAATTGATCAATTTTAGGTGTCTACACAAAGGCCAACACAAAACAATTTGTATGATGCAATATAGATACACATTAATCTAATCTAATTAACCAAAAAAAATAGCAAGTGAAATACAACAATTAAGTTCAAATCTCCTCTTGAGATACTATAGCCTATCATGGAGACATTAACTTGAAGGTAGACCTTATTAGTCTAACCCTTTGAACATAATTTATAAATGTGCTTCATCATTTACACATTTGGACCTTCATTATTGATACCCTAAAAATTTATTGTGATACTATATAGGTAGGAAACTGGAACTTTCTTGTGAAGTTATATAGGTATGAAATTGGAACTTTCTTGTGACACTATGTAGCTAGGAAATTAGTTCAATGACAAAATCTTATTATATATGTAGCGTCGTAAATTGTACGCACTTGCTAGGGTGGTACAATTTCACACCTAGTTTAGCACCTGCCTTAGTGCATTTTACATTTCGCATTGCATTTCTCCTTTAGCACTTAATTACTCAAATTAATTAGGTCTAAGGTCCTATTTCACCATTCTCCACGTCATAAAGTTGGGCCCTTTCGTTAAAGTGTGCCCTTTTCATTTTATTCCTCCAATACATCATTCAATCAAAAACCCTAATTAAGTCCTATTTTGAACTTGGGGTCTTGGTTTTAGGGGTCAAAACATCTCAAAATCACCTGTAACTTCGGGATTCTCTCTAAAATCATCATATCCGACGGCCCTGAAAATTTGGTGAAAAGTTGTCAGGACTGTGGTGCCCGGAGTGCACATGGTCCTGGACATTTTTCCTGAAATTTTAGGAGCACAATCCAATCATAAAATAAAGCTTAACCCCAAGAAATTGGCAAGAAATTCAATCTCTAGGTCGGCCAAAAGACGAAATTACGACCTAGGGTTTCATACATAAGAGCTCTCTTTCTTCATTTGAAGGGATCCGATTTTTGTTTTCAGGAACCTCATATGCAGCGAAAGAGAAGATCTTTGAAGACTTCAACAACATTCAACATCCCTCTATCAAGAATTTATCAATTTCATTCATCCATTTAGGGCTTGGAAGACATTGAAGAACAATAGGAGATTACCAACTGAAGATTGGCTTGTACCTCTCCCTTGGGGGTTGGGTATGATTTCATGTTGTTTTCATGTCTTTGCATAAGCTTCAAGATATCCTTTATTCATGCTTTAGATCACTTTGCATCTTGATTTAGAGCATTTACATTATCATTTACAAGCAATTAGGGTTTACTTTCTAGGTTGCTCTAGTTTGCTTGCTTGCATTTTAGGATCTTGCACACACACAAGGTCTGCACACACAATACATTTTACAATACAACTTGGCTATTCATGGAGGTGGAAATCACCGAAGCATGGGTTTGACTAAGGCAAAACCCTATATAGCTGCCCACACCCTTTTTAGATATAAGTGTAGGTTTCAGGACTCAGACGACGCCGCAAGTTACAGATCCGGGAAAAGCAGGTTGAGACAGCACTCCACACCAAATTGCAGAGCAAAAGACCTGGACAGGGGCATGGGGTGCCCTGGTCCTACCAGGATAGGGGTTCTAGGTGCCCTGTTCCCTGGGATAGAGGCGCCGGGCGCCCTGGTCCTCCTGACAGACAGCATTTCCGACAGTTTTCCAGAGTGCAAGACAGCAGTTTCAGGTGCAGTTTCCGGCACAGTATCAGGACAGTGGCGCCCGCACCCCCATCCTGAACATTTTCAATCAAATTTTGACTCCGGGTACGCATCTGCATTCTTATTTCGTCCTTGTATTTACAGCTGTTCATTCTTTAATCTCAATTCTGCAATCTTGTTATTAGTTTGTACATGCATTTTGGGATTAGGACTTGAACTTGTATCATTTTATCTTTCAATTACAACAAAGGAATAGAAATCCTAATAGGTAGCTCGTGGCTCTCTCTTTCACAAGAAGTAGCCAATTGTGTGATACCTCTAGGCTCTTTCATATTCCATAATGTGTGTCAAAAGGTAGGATTAGGGCATGTTAACCTAGTCTCACTTTTTCCCCTACACATTTTTGGTGAACCCGACGTGAACCTATCATTGCTTCCTCTTCCATTGCATTTGTTAGATCTAGATCTAGATTTAGTGTGTTTTCATTTCATTTTCATTAAAAAAAAGAAAAAAAAAAGAGAGTGTGTTTCTTTGCATTGTGTTTTTAAATTTTATGCAACCTTTATTTCAAAATGTCGGATTTTTATTTGCAAAATGTTCATGCTTATGATGATTATTATGAGTATAGCCAAGATGAATTAGATGAAGCTTTAGATGAGTTTTTGAACCCTAAAGATGCCAAACCTTCATTTTACCAAAAACTCATAAACCTTGTTACTATGCCATTTAGGTGTGATGAGAAAGATAAGTCGAATGGTTCCTCTCAAGGGTACATTCCTATCAGCTCTTCCACTAAATCTAGTAACATGGTTGTTTTCAACAATCCCCTCTATGAAGAGATATCTCCTTTTGAACCAAAAGATAAACCTTTTGATAGCTATGATCATACTTTGTTGGATGATGCTCTTGATGACTTTGTGGCTTTATCAAAATCTTTAAACAAGAACAAGACTTCTAAATTGGTTAACATGATAAACTTGAATGAGCATAATAAGCCTCTCTTTGAAGTCCAAGGTGCTTATCCTTCTCCCACCTTTCAAGTTCCTAAATCACCTCTCCTTACTGTCCAAGGAGGGTACGATAATGATTCCTTTCGTACTCTGAATAAACCAATCATCACTGTGCAAGGAAGAAAACCTATAAGTCCTTATAGTTATGCCAAGCAATTAACTAGAGAGAGTTATCATGCGGTTGCCCATACTTATCACACCAGAAATAATAGGCAGCCTAATCCTCCTCCTGTTATTCCAGTTTCTCTTCCTAATCCTCAACCAATTCTTCCACAAGCTCCCCATATTTTGCAAGTTATGGGTAAGGAATATGATCTCATAGAACAACTTAAAGCTACCCCTACTAAGATATCCCTCTGGGATTTGATTCAAACTTCTTCCGCTCATCATGGAATGTTACAAGATGCCTTGAAAGATTTGAATGTTCCTCCACCGAATACATCTAGTAATATAGCATCTTTGGTTAACTCTGTGATGAATCCTAAAGCTCAAATTGTGTTTACCCAAGATGAGTTGCCTACTAGTGAAATTCAACATCAATATGATCCCTTGATGATTGTGGTTATCATGAAAGACACTGCTATAAGACAAACACTAGTAGATAATGGCTTTGGCCTTAATGTGTGTAGCATTAATCTATTGCATAAAATGAATGTGGATACATCCCTCATTGAGCCTGACTCTCGTCCCATTCGAGGCTTTGACAATGTGGCTAAGACTTCATTAGGTATTATCACCTTACCTCTCACAGTGGGACCTATTACTTTGCCTACTCCTATCCATGTTATGTCGGGAAATTTAACATACAACTTGTTATTAGGGAGACCTTGGATTCATAGTATGCAAGCTGTCCCCTTTACATTGTATAGACAAGTTAAATTTATTTATAACAATAAGACATATACCTTGATAGGTGATACTAATTTCCAAGCTTGTCTACAAACATCTACTTCCAAAGGGGGTTCTCCTAAGCCATCCTCGTCTAGTGATGACTCTTTAAACAAGATACCTGTCGATGAATCCTCGCTCTTTGATGATCAAAATTCTTTGGACGAGTTTGGAGCTCCTGAGGAAGATTCTTCTCGACTTGAATCTACACATAAGAAGGATTTTGATCCTAAGAAGGTTCTCGCAGAAGACGATTGGGGATCTCTTGATTTCAATCCCACCTTTGTAGGTGAATATAAGGTTCCTTCTAGAGAGCTTAAAGTTGAAAAGAAGGAAGAAGCTAAAAATCAGTCAATCTTACCTGAACCTATGAGTAATAATTTTGTGGCCGCTTCTCAAACTTCTTCTCCTCACACCTCTAATTCTGAAGAGTTTGATTCATTGTCTTATGAAAAACCACCTTCTCTTTCTGAAATGGCTGATCATTATGGTCGTGGTTTTCGCATTTTTGCTAAGCATGGGTATCATGGAAATGGTTGTGGTTCTCACGAACAAGGGATAAAGGTTCCTCTAGAGAATAATTTTCACAATTATGCCTTTGGACTTGGCTATAATCCTTGCAAACGCACTAAAGCTTCTAAAAGACCATGCATTAGTGTTAATGCTATTTCTACATCTCTATCAATGCAACACCCCGAGTATATTGATGGGGATCCTTCATGTGCCTATGCTTTGGATGTCTTCCCTACCGATGATGCTTTAGCTGAATTCTTGGGAGCCTATGACACTCTTCCTCGTTATCATCACAATAGGGGACTTCCTTATTGTTTGAACACTGAAGCCTATTTTGGAAAAGAGATCGATAATGATGAGATTGTGAAAGAATTCCCTCAGTTAAAGGATACTCCTCAACAAAGTAATCTTCTTATAAGTGACACCACTGATGTTAAGATGGATCCTTGCAATAAAGAAAAAGTCATTAAAATTGGAAAATGTTTGGATGAAGAGGAACAAAAACAATATGAAGATTTATTGCATGAATTCCCTGAGATCTTTGCTTGGACATACTCTGACATGCCTGGTATAGATCCTAAGATTGTCACTCATAATATTGTCTTAGTTCCCGATGCTAAGCCCGTGAAACAAAAGATTCGAAAAATGAATCCTAAGGTGGCTCTGCTTGTTAAGGCTGAGATTGAAAAGTTATTGGAGGATGGATTTATCTGCCCTATTGACTATTCCCCATGGATTTCAAATATTGTCGCTGTGGCTAAACCAGATAATAAAATAAGAATGTGTACCGATTTTCGAGATTTAAATAGGGCTTCTTTAAAAGATGATTTCCCTCTTCCAAACATTGACATGATAGTTGATTCTACGGCAGGACATGCCTTGTTATCCTTCATGGATGGTTTTTCAGGATACAATCAAATTTTCATTAACCCTCAAGATCAATTCAAAACCGCTTTCACCACTCCTTGGGGTATGTTTTGTTGGATAATGATGCCTTTCGGACTTAAAAATGCCGGTGCAACTTATCAACAAGCCATGACCCTTATCTTTCATGATTATATGCATAAGATTTTAGAGGATTATGTTGATGATATTTTAGCCAAATCCATTCTTCGCATAGATCATATTAAAATCCTTCGTCAAATCTTTGAAAGAATTCGTAAATATCACATGCGCTTGAATCCCTGAAAATGTGTTTTCGGTGTGGATAGTGGAAAACTATTAGGATTCATAGTTTCGCATCGTGGGATTGAGGTGGACACTAAGAAAATAGATGCTATTGTCAACATGCCACCTCCTAGAAATGTGTCTCAACTTAAAAGCTTACAAGGAAAGATTCAAGTTATTCGTAGGTTCGTATCTCAACTTGCGGATCATACCTTTCCTTTTACTCAACTTCTCAAAAAGAATATCACTTTTCAATGGAACGAAGATTGTCAGCAAGCATTTGAAGATTTAAAAGTGTATTTGGCTAGTCCTCCTATTCTTCAACCTGCCGAACCTTCTAAACCCTTCCTTCTGTATATAGCTGCTTCCTCTCATGCTCTCGTAGCATTGTTGGCACAACATGATAAAGATGGTAAGGAATGTCCGGTTTATTACATAAGTCATACCTTACTCGATTATGAGACCCGATATTCTGCGATAGAAAGACAATGCTTGGCCTTGGTGTTTGCGACTCAGAAATTGAGACATTATCTTTTAAATTCAGAAGTCCACGTCATGGTAAAGTTTGATCCTTTGAAGCATCTTTTCTCTAAAACTGATTTATCAGGACGCCTAGCTAAGTGGGTTATGATGTTAACTGAATTTGACCTTAAATTTGTTTCACAAAAATCAATTAAAGGGCAAGCATTGACCGACCACTTAGTTGAGGCCCCTTCACCTTTCTCCTTCCCTAATTTTGAGTCTTTCCCTGATGACTTCATTTTTTCTATAGAAAAAGATGAAACTTGGGAATTATACTTTGATGGTTCTAAGTGTCGTACGGGATCGGGGGCAAGTGTTGTTATGATTTCTCCTACAAGGAAATCTATTCCCTTATCCTATCATCTAAATTTCCTGTGTACCAATAACATTGCTGAGTATGAGGCTCTTATAGCGGGAATAAAAGCAGCCTTAGCTCTAAATATAAAGCACATACATATTTATGGAGATTCTCAATTGATTATAAGACAAGTAACAGGACTGTATCAAGCAAAACAAGACAAATTATCACAATATAAAGATCTTGCTATCTCTTTATTACAAAAATTTGATTCTTATACCATGGAACCTGTTCCTTGAAAAGATAATCGACATGCGGACGCAATGGCATGTGTGGCTTCTCTTGTATCTTTAGAGCACCCTGTGGTTGATCTTAAATTTGTTATTCACAACCTTATCTCTCCAGCTATTGTAAACGATTCTAGCTTGGTAACATGTTGTGACTTTGTAGACTCAGATGAATGGTATTCGCATATCATAAGATATTTGACCGATGGTACCTTTCCTAATTCCGCCAATAGGAACACTAGGGCTAGAATCCGCAAGCTGTCTACTAGATATATTATTCTTTCTAATGTCCTTTACCGAAGGGGTTATGATGGTCTTCTCCTTCGCTGTCTTAACAAATCGAAAATCCCCGTTGCTCTTGAAGAGGCACATTCAGGTGCCTGTGGGGGGCATTTCGGAGGCAAATCCTTGGTTCAAAGATTGCTTCGTATGGGATACTATTGGCAAACTATGCAGAAGGATTCTTTTTCATTTGTTAAAAAATGTCATCAATGTCAACAACACAATAATCTGATTCATGCTCCTGCCCAAGAACTTCGTTCTCAAGTAGCTTCTTGGCCTTTCTCCGCATGGGGTTTGGATCTCATTGGTAAAATCTCTCCTCCTTCATCTCAAGGGCACACCTTCATTATAACTGCAACAGATTACTTTACGAAGTGGGTAGAAGCTATTCCCCTTCGCTCTACTACTGCTGAAGTGATTTGTCAATTTCTTTTAGAAAACATCATTTCTCGATTCGGGATACCTTCCACTATAATCTCAGATAATGGGACATCTTTTAAGAACAAGGACGTGAAGAAATTCCTCGAGAAGTATCATATCAAACATCGATTTTCTACACCATACTATCCTCAATCAAATGGTCAAGTCGAATCATCCAATAAGATAATTGAACAAATTCTTCGCAAAACTGTGAATAAGCATGGTAAGGATTGGAGTAATCAGCTAATCTATGCTCTTTGGGCCTACCAAACGAGTGTACGAATTGCTACAGGAACTACTCCTTATAATCTTGTTTATGGTGCTGACGCTATTATGCCTTTAGAGTTAGAGATTCCATCACTTAGGGTTTCTCTCAAAGGTATAGTAGATGATGACTCTTATAGAGAACAATGACTTCAACAGCTTGAGATGCTTGATGAATAGCGTATAAACGCTCTTGAGCATATTCAAGCGTATCACAAAACTCTACAACGAAGCTATAATGATAAGGTTATTCAACGTTCCTTCTCAGTAGGGGACTTAGTTCTCTATGAGAATCAGCGCAATGTGAATGCCTTACCTGCAGAAAAGGGAAAATTTAGTCCTAATTGGCTTGGACCATACATCGTTATTGAAGATTATGGATCAGGTGCTTACAAAATAGCGGATGTAGATGGTACGCCTCTTAAAGAACCTATCAATGCTATGCACTTGCGTAGATATTATGCTTAATTCTTCATTCCTTATTTATCTTCTTTTCAGTTCTTCAACATTGGGTAATATGTTAGTATCCCCTAATTATAGCAAAATAGAATTAAATGTCATGGTGTTTAATCTATATTGCTTCGTTCTTGACAAGTGTGTTTCTTTACTTTATAGTTTGTCTTGAATTCATTTATGTAAATTGTAAAAGATTTACATTTCCATTATGCTAGCATATTTCGCAATGTCTTATGCGTTAAGTAGAATCGTATCATGTTGTGTTTAAGTTCAAAATTAAATCACATTAGTTATATGGTTCTTAGACTTAATGTATATTTCTTCCCTATCATCAATGTAGTACTTGATTAAATATTTTAATTAAGTCACACATGTATCAATTTAATCATGGAGCATTGAGAAATCAATCACATGGAAATTAAATCCTAAATATACATGTACACCTACCAAATGTATTAGATTTAATCAAAGCAAAATATACATTGTTTTAAGCATTAAAGATAAAACATTTGCGACAAAAGAGAAGCATGTATATATATATATATATATATATGTGGATCGTATACAAATATAGGTCATTGTACATCCAAAATATGACCCATCCTACATCATAAAATCATCTCCTATCCCTAGGGCTGGTGGCTGGAGAGTGACAACTAGATGCTCCCTCCTGATCCGGTCGTGCAGGTGGACCCATAGGTGTGTAGTGCGATATAGACCGTGAGTGACTCCGAGAGGAACTCCTACGATCCGTATCCATAAGGATCGCACGATAGGAGGTAGCCTCGGCCTGAGCTGCTGCTAGATCTCGCTGTGCCCACTGAAGGTTCTCCGATAGAACTCTCTCTCTCTCCCTCCATATGTCTACCTGTACTCGGAATGGGGAAAACAAGTCCTCATGCCGACCCGCATTCCCTTGAGGCCTATAAGCAATCTAGGAGGAACTAGGGATCTGTGCCATCATGGAAATGTCTGTCACTGCTTGCTGAATCAGGGAATGCCACTCTTGCACATTAGCTGTAGTAGTAAAACAGATTTTTTTTGTATTAGTACCATTCTATATCATCAAAACATTAATCAATCAATATAAACCTACTATACCTGGATCTCCCTCACGCCAGTAGGGATCATGATATGGTAGCATCTGTGACTGGGAACTACTAGGCTTCCCTCGCTCGAATAATCTGTGCATGATGGGCGTAGGTTGGATGGTACTAGAAACAAGTCTCCGTATCACCTCATGTTCCCCCTTTTGGGGAATAAGAGGAGGATCCAGGGCTATGGTATCATCTCCTGAATGGTGGGGAGCTGCATCTGACCCCTCCTCATCATCTCTATCCTCCTCCTCCTCCTTGTCCTCCTCCTCCTCGTCATCCTTATCCTCATCCTCATCCTTGTCCGCATCCTCACCTGCTTCCTTGTTCTCCTCATCTCTATCTGTGTCCTCCTCATCCTCCTCCTCCGCGGCACTAGGCTGATCTCCTGTGGGTGGATCAGGATCTCCTGCCTCCTCATGACCCTCTCCCTCCTCTGGCTCCTCTGACCTGGATCCCTGGTCCTCATCTCGGTCTCCATGTCTCCATGGGCCTGGATGGCCTGTCGGGTGATCTGGTGGAAAGATAGGCCCTGGATATGATCTCATAAACCATGAGACATACCTGTGCTGTGCTCCAGGCTCTGCAGAGTAATCAGTGACTACATCCTGATCAGATCCCTCTATATCTGTAGTCTCGATGTCATCTATCGTCGGTCTCGCTACTGCTCTAGGTCTGAGAAGGACTCGTGAGTGTCGAGTATAGATGGGTACATCGGCTGGAACACACTGCTCTACCCCGAACTGCCTCCGTACTCGGTTGAAGTAGAATGGGACTATGATATGTGAATATCATCCCCGTAGTAGGTGGTTCCTCTGTAGGCATGCTAACTGTCTCTCCATCCCATCCCATCTGTGCATCCGCAGATAGGGTCTCCATACGGTCACCTCAGCTGTCAATCTATCAAAAATCACTCTCCAATATAGCAGATCTCCAAATCTCCACTCGCTGGTAAGTGGATAAGCAAACACCCTAGGTCGCTCACTAGCCGTACTCATCGAAAAGCTGATAGGCCTGGTGCATGTGAAGTGCTCAAATATCCACACCTGCAGAAGTGTGCATGTCATCAAGCTGCAGCCCTGTCCAAACACATACTCCTCAAGGTCGTGATAGAGATGTGCAAGCATACTCCGACCCCAAGCATATACTCTCTTGTGTCTCTCCATAGCTCTGATGCACCATGTGAGACCCCCATGCATGTGCGTGCCTCGCCCATTAGGGCAGACAGCTAGTGCTATGATGGCGATCATAAGACGTCTCATAAGGGGCACCTCTCCTGTAGGATGTAAGAGCCAGCTGACCATGATGCGACCTCTCGTCTCACTCGGCATGACTCTCCCTATGCAATATACCTGCTCCCTCTGATGGTCCTCCGCAGACTGATCGATCGCGTATTTCATAGTAGCTCCTCTGATAGAAAGACGAAGTATGCGGTACACAACCTCAAGTGTAACCGTCAGCTCCCCTACTGGAAGATGGAATGTGCATGTGTCAGGATCCCATCGCTCCATCAGTGCCATCAGCATCGCAGGATGGAACCGAATGGCTGGCATGAGGATCTCATACCATAAACCCACGATCGACAATGTGTCTCTCTCTGCCTGAGTCAGCCGCGGAATCTGATCTCGCAAACTGCGAAGAATCTGTCCCGCCGTATGCTCTCTCATGTATGGGAGACCCTGCAACACAAAAACATAACTATAATCAGTACTCAATCATCAAAATCATTCATGCAAATTGTCAAACATCGTATGCTAACCCTGATATCTCTCGCCAAGTCCTGAATGGGACCATGGCGCCTTGTCAAGGACCATGGCGCCCTGATTGGGACCATGGTGCCTTGTCAGAGACCATGGCGCCCTGAAGGGACCATGGCGCCTTGAAGGGACCATGGTGCCCCACAGGGACCATGGTGCCCTGGGTGGGACCCAGGGTCAAATTCCAGGGCCCGCAAACGATCATAGAAAGTCAAATGCAGAAAATCAAAAGTCAATGTTCAGTCAACTCACCTCATCCAGTGGCTCGTCGTCGATCACGGCCTGTCGCAGGATCTCAATCCTCATGGGACGCTCTGGTCGTCATGAAGGCATGATGATGGCTATGTGGGCTCCACTGCAATGAACAGTATTCTGAAATCAACAAAGTGACAAATGCAAGTGTCACTTTCAAGGTATATACTTTCATTCCTTTACCTTTACTTTCAAAACCCTAATTTTCCTCTATCACTCATTTCATCATAACTTGAGTTTGGGAGATGTGATTTTCGAGCCGTTTGTTGCGTATGAATCATATTTTCATTCCCCTACTCTCGGGATGTTCCAAAAAGTGCTCTGATGAAGCCTATTTAGTGAACATCCCTCATCAATACTCTCTTACATAATGTGTTGTAAGTAAGCATGCTACCCTGTTTCACCTCCCTAATAAGCAAGTCGAAACAAGGGGGGGCATATAGCTACTCACAAATTTCATCACTTTCCTTAGTAAGCATTAGGTGATTTTGTGATCTAACGTGTGTTTTGTAGGGTGCGGTTCCTAACTGTGTACTGTAGATACCGCTGGGGGCTTTGTCCGACAACTTATGGATATATCCTTTTTCAAATGATGTTTACTTTTCTGTACTTTAGCTTGCATATGCACATAGTACTCATATGACCGCTAAAGTGGGGGCTAAATTTAGCGTCGTAAATTGTATGCACTTGCTAGGGTGGTACAATTTCACACCTAGTTTAGCACCCGCCTTAGTGCATTTTACATTTTGCATTGCATTTCTCCTTTAGCACTTAATTAATCAAATTAATTAGGTCTAAGGTCCTATTTCACCATTCTCCACATCATAAAGTTGGGCCCTTTCGTTAAAGTGTGCCCTTTTCATTTTATTCCTCCAATACATCATTCAATCAAAAACCCTAATTAAGTCCTATTTTGAACTTGGGGGCTTGGTTTCGGGGGTCAAAACATCTCGAAATCACCTGTAACTTCAGGATTCTCTCTAAAATCATCATATCCAACGGCCCTGAAAATTTGGTGAAAAGTTGTCAGGACCGTGACGCCCGGAGTGCACACGGTCTCGGGCATTTTTCCCAAAATTTTAGGAGCACAATCCAATCATAAAATAAAGCTTAACCCCAAGAAATTGGCGGGAAATTCAATCTCTAGGTCGGTCGAAAAATGAAATTACGACCTAGGGTTTCATACATAAGAGCTCTCTTTCTTCATTTGAAGGGATCCGATTTTTGTTTTCAGGAACCTCATATGCAGTGAAAGAGCAGATCTTTGAAGACTTCAACAACATTCAACATCCCTCTATCAAGAATTTATCAATTTCATTCATCCATTTAGGGCTTGGAAGACATTGAAGAACAATAGGAGATTACCGACTGAAGATTGGGGGTTGGGTATGATTTCATGTTGTTTTCATGTCTTTGCATAAGCTTCAAGATATCCTTTATTCATGCTTTAGATCACTTTGCATCTTGATTTAGAACATTTACATTATCATTTACAAGCAATTAGGGTTTACTTTCTAGGTTGCTCTAGTTTGCTTGCTTGCATTTTAGGATCTTGCACACACACAAGGTCTGCACACACAATACATTTTACAATACAACTTGGCTATTCATGGAGGTGGAAATCACTGAAGTGGGGGTTTGACTAAGGCAAAACCCTATATAGCCGCCCACACCCTTTTCAGATATAAGTGCAGGTTTTGGGACTCGGACGATGCCACAGGTTACAGATCCGGGAAAAGCAGGTTGAGACAGCACTCCACACCAAATTGCAGAGCAAAAGACCTGGACAGGGGCATGGGGCACCCTGGTCCTACCAGGACAAGGGTGCTAGGCACCCTGGTCCCTAGGACAGAGGCGTTGGGCGCCTTGGTTCTCCTGACAGACAGCATTTCCGACAATTTTCCAGAGTGCAAGACAGCAGTTTCAGGTGCAGTTTCCGGCACAGTATCAGGACAGTGGCGCCCGCGCCCCCATCCCGAACATTTTCAATCATATTTTGACTCTGGGTACGCATCTGCATTCTTATTTCATCCTTGTATTTACAGTTGTTCATTGTTTAATCTCAATTCTGCAATCTTGTTATTAGTTTGTACATGCATTTTGGGATTAGGACTTGAACTTGTATCATTTTATCTTTCAATTACAACAAAGGAATAGAAATCCTAATAGGTAGCCCGTGGCTCTCTCTTTCACAAGAAGAAGTAGCCAATTGTGTGATACCTCTAGGCTCTTTCGTATTTCGTAATGTGTGTCAAAAGGTAGGATTAGGGCATGTTAACCTAGTCTCGCTTTTTCCCCTACACAATATATTTCATTCTTGTATTTATAGCTTTAAGTTATAATAAATTGTGTGTGTCTCATCAAGGTTCTCCAGCACTACACTCCTATCAAAGTATTAAATTCATCAACTCTCTCAACATAATAAAATATTCTATGGATATACCCTAGGGTAGAAAATTCATCCTTAGGCTATGCTTACATAATTAGCTCTATAATTTTTCACAAGTTGAGAAACACTAGAGTTTCATTTATGGTTTTTGAGCTATTCATATACATCCTTTCCATCTTCACATTACCTTACAATTGTATTGAACCTTAAAGAGTTAAAATATAATTTTGGTAGGATTTGTGTAGTTGAACAGCTCCTTTAGAATCAAACTGGGCTACTAATGTCTTTTCTAGTCATATGGTTTAAGTGTATGGATATTATTGCTCAAATGATGAGGTTTCACTAAAACTCATGCCAAAGGGAGTATATTGGAAGGAAACATTATGTAGGTTTGATGATATGGATTTAGAGATTTGAATTCTAAGAGGAATGCAAGATCACCAAATGGAATTGGGAATCTAGATTTGGGGCTAGGGGTATGGACAAATAAATTTTTATGTTCCTAGGAAAATGGAATAAAAGAGAAATGTAATATAGGAATTCAATATGCCACATGATTAAGTTTGTAAGAGTATGCTAGCACTAAATTTTTTGAAGGTTGGAAGTTAGGGTTTAGGAAATTGCATGCTAAAGGATGTTTGAGATGAAGAGGGGACCAAAGGATTGGGGGTTAGGGTACCTTGCCAATAATTCTAGAAGAGGTAGGAAGGCATGGAAAACTCTAAAGGTGTAAAAAGGAATGCATGATGAGGGAGTGAGGATTAGGAAAATGGGATATCTACTACCATGGGAGGAAGTACAAAGAGGGAAAGGAAAGTTTGTGGGCCTAAGGAGAAATAATATACATGATACTATGAATAGGGATTTAGGAATACCTAATGTATGAGATAAGGAAATTTAAAGGTTTGGGGAAGATAAGGGGATGTGAAAATTGGTGTTAGAGTTTTCGAATAGATGACACTAGAGTGGAGATAAAGGAAAAGGAATACCCAACACTAGAGGAATTGGAGGAAAGGAAAAATAGAAGTCCCATGGGGTGTTGGGGTTTGAGGTTCTAAGATCCCTTTTAGTGTAGTGGTAGGAAAAAGCATCTAGGATCTCACTATATAATAGAGATTAGGAAATGAGATATTTGATACTATGGGAAGTGGAGCAACCAATTCCTTCAAAAAATGTAAAAGAGGGAAATGGAACTTTAAAATCCCATAGGAAAGAAAGGTGAGGAGGAAAGGAATTAGGATACACACCTTCTAGGGGAAATTAATTGAAGAAAGTCATTTTGGCATGAGAAATTTAAAAAGTTTGGGATCCTCATCAAGGGAAATAGAAGCTTGAGGACTTAAGGGAAAATCATCCCAAGAGGGAAATCACAAAAGGGAAACGAACATTGAGGTTTAGAAATCAGGAAAATAGGGGCCTAAGGACTTGGAAGAAACAAAGATAGGTAACTAGAAATTCTTGGAAGTTTGTCTAGGAAACAAAAAGAGAAAAAACATGGAGGTGTGGGAATTGGGATTTTGAGGGAATATATGCCAACAAGAGTGAACTTAAACTCCAAGAAAAAAGGCAAAGAAAGGGTTCAAATAATGAGGAACAAAGGAAAATAATACTAAGGTAACAAAAAAAGTGAAAACTTGTCGAGGGCTAGAAATTGACTTAAGGACCATCAAAAAATTTTAACATTTTTGAAATTTAGACATATAACAAAGTGTAAGGAGAGACATAAAACACTACCTAAGCATATAATTCAATGAGAGGACCTATTAAAGGAAATGTTTGATTAGTTATTAATGATGAGAAAAGTAAGGACAGAGCAAGGAAGGGGGCACCTATCTTTTTTTTTTTTTTGCATTTTTGTGGAAAGTGTCAAGAGGTCAAAGTCTAATAATTTTGTTTTCACTTTATGAGAAAAATCAATATTGTGCATCATAAAATCTAATTTGTATTCGTAGGACAAATTCAAAGAAATTTTGTTCAATAAAAAATACCAAGCTTTTTAAATTAAAAAAAAACTTGTATAACAATAAAAGATTTAATCATCTATTCATGATTGGATTCCTACTCTACAAGTTTCAAATTTCAAACCCATGTTGTTCATGGTGGACTCTATTGGTGGGGATCTTCCCCCACCGCCTACTTACCCCACTTTGGACTTTGTGATGTTGACAATGTCTGTCACATCCCCTCCTAGTCCCACAATGGATTCTCCTTCCAGTCTGGTTGTGATTCAGCTTGACGGTTCTAATTCGAAGACCTCTCTGGTCATGTTCGTGGTTTCTGATCCTATACTCGACATGCCGGTTGTTCATGATAAGCAAAATATCACTAAACCTCATACTAATAACATGAATCTCAATGATGAAAAAATGTGTTGGTCGGAAACACTGAGACTGTGGACCCCAACATCATTCCCGTTTACTCACAAACTAAGGAGGGAATGTCTTTAGAGATCCCCTCACATTGTTCTTGACCACATTTTTCACAACATGGCTAATAATCTGGTGGGAAAATTATTCTCCTTGCGCCCCACAGTGGAGATGGTTATAAAATGGGTCAAGGACAAATGCAAACTGAAAGGGAGTGTTTCTGTTAGCGCCATGCCTAAAGCCCGATGTGGGGACGAACCTTAAAGCGGCCCGACCATCGTAGAGACTATCGAGATAGAAGGAAGAAGCAAGGGATATTGCCTATGGCAGGCAACAAACCTTGGAGATGTCCATAAAAGGTAAGAAATGAAGCTCCTCTCATGGAATATGAGGGGCCTCAACAACCCCCCAAAGCAATATGCTCTTAAGAATTGTATTTTTGAAAATAAAATTACAGTCCTTGTCCTCCAAGAAGTTATGATGTCTATGTCTTCCTTTTCTATTGTTGCTAGAAAAATTTGTCCTGGTGCTAAGTTCGTTATCAGTGATGCTACTGGAGCCTCTGGTGGCTTGGTTACCATGTGGGACCCTTCCCATTTCTCTGTCAACCTTCTCTCCTCCTCTTCCAACCTTTTGTTCTCTAAACTCTCTTCCCCAATGGACTCTTGCCTTCTCATTAATGTATAAGCCCCCAATGTCATATCAGGTAGACTGAATCTCTAGAATGACATAACTGCTCTAATACAAAATAATGCCAATACCCACTGGTTGATCGTAGGTAATTTTAACTCTCCTCTAATCCCCTCTGAGAAGTTGGGGGGCCTCCCAAAGTACTCTAACAACATGACTAATCTTGTCGACTTCATTGGTAGGAATGGGTTAATGGATGTGTAAATAACGGGGCAAACATTCACTTGGTGCAATCTTAGGAAGGGAAAAGATCTTATTCAAGTCAGACTTGATAGATTTCTCATCTCAAGAAATTGGGGAATTGGTCCCTCCTTGAAGCTCACTGCCCTCCCCAGAACGATCTTTGATCACAACCCCCTGCTCCTTTGGAATACCATGAATGATGTAAGGAAAATCATCCTTTTAGGTATGAAATTATGTGGAACTCTCATCTGGAGTTCAAGGACTACATTAAAAGATGGTGAAGCATCTACATCCCTGGCATACCTATGTTTTGGATTGCCTAGAAGCTTGATTTGGTCAAAAGAAATGTCTAGGGTTGGAATAAATATACCTTCAGGGACATCTTCAGGCAAAAAAAAGGAGCTCAATAGTAAACTAATAGCTATCCAAGAGCTCATTGATCAAGGTGACTCCCTTGAAGCTACCCATATGGAGAAGGCTTCTCTCCGTAGAAAATGGAAGGAGAACTCCCACAAAGAAGAACTCTACTAGAAACAGAAATATCGGGTTTAATGGCTCAAAGAGGGTGATAATAATACAACTTTCTTTCATATATCTTCTATTATCCACAAGCAAAGAAACCACATCTCCTCCATCTTGGATGATAACAATTAAGAGGTCAATGGTTTGTACAGACTGACTACTAACTATTTTGCCACTTTGTTTAGGGAGGATGATGACTATGGGGCCCCTACTGGGGAGGATCTTCTCAACTGCCTCCCGCCACCCCTCTCGTTGGAAGGAAACAACCTCATTTTGGCCCCTATTTTTGAGGAGGAAGTCAAGTCCATTGTTTTTGCTAGGTTCCTTCAAAGCCCAAGGTCTTGATGGATTCACCCTAGCTTTTTTCCAAGATTTTTTGGATGTGGTGGACCCTAATGTTGTTTTGGCCACTAGGGATTTTTTCAAATCTGGAAGGCTTCTCAACAAACTCAATTACACCTTCATTGCCCTTGTCCCTAAAGTTCAGGAGGCGTCCAATCTCAAAGACTTCTGCCCTATCAGTCTCTACAACACTATTTATAAAATCTTCAACAAAGTTCTTGTTAATAGGGTCAAACCTTTCCTAGATTCTCTGATTAGTCCTACCCATAAAGGTTTTGTCTTGACATCTCTAAGGCTTATGATAGAGTCAACTGGAACTTTCTCTTCAAAGTTCTGAAGACCATGGGATTTGGAGATAAACTCATTAAAATTATTGGGGAATTCATATCTATGGTCACCTACTCTGTGCTTCTCAATGGGAGCCCCTTGGAGAAGTTTAAGGCCTCCAGAGGTCCGCAAAAAGGGGATCCTCTCTCCCCTTACCTTTTCATCATCCTTTCTAAAGTGTTGGCTTCTAATTTGAACTCCATGGTTAGCAGGGGAGCTCTCCTGGGCATCAAACCTGCCTTTACGATGCCTCCTAATGTTCTCTATTAGTTTGTTGATGAAACTATTCTCTTTGGTATCTCCTCTGTGTGGGAAGCTAAGGCTTGGAAATCCTTTCTCAACTCTTATGCTCTGGCCTCTGGCCAACACATTAACTATGAGAAGAGAAATATTTACTTCTTTCACACTCATGTCCAACTCCAATATAAAGTCTGTTGAATCCTTGGTTTTCAAAGGGCCTCCCTCCCTGACACCTACCTTGGTCTCCCTTCTGGATCTCTATCCTCGAAAGAATGCATAAGAAGTTGGCTAGTTGGAAAGGTAGATTCCTCAATAGTACTAAGAAATTGCAGCTGCTCTCCTGCTCCCTTCAGAGGATCCCTGTGTACTTCCTCTCCCTTTTTAAGTTTTTTGTGGCTATGGCTGCTAAGCTGGAGAATATCCAAAAGACTTTCCTTTGGATGGGGATGGAAGAAAAGAAGAGGCTCACTTTGGTGGGCTGGGACAATGTTTGTCTCCCAAAGGCCATGGGCGGGTTGTGAACCTGCAAGATCTCTAGGTTCAATAAGGCCCTTATGACCAAAATTGCTTGGAAGATTTTGAATAAGGATGCGGATTGAAGCAGGATCATCAGGGCTAAATACCTAGGTAATGGGGATTTTTACTCTGTTTAGAAAGAGGAGGGCCTCCCCAGAGGTTCCAAAATTTGGAACAACATCTTGAGCTACAGGAACCCTTTATCCCATGGTATGAGGTGGCTTAATGGAAATGGAAGGAATATTCTCTTCTAGGAGGATTGTTGGTTGGGAGAGAAGCCCCTTTCTTCTTCCCCCTCCCTTAGAAGGCTCCAAGATGCTGCCAAAAGTTTCTTTGGAGAAAGGGTCAATGATTATTTCATTAACAACACTTGGAAGGATTTGGAGGAGTGTTGCTTTGATTATCCCTTCCTCCTCCCTACTGCTAGAGAGCTCCAGAAGCTTTTGGCTAGCACCTTGCTCCCCCTTTTTCCTAGGGAAGATAAATTCATTTGGAAGTGGGACCCTTTTGGGGTATTCTCTATTAGAACTACCTACACAAGCTTGCTTAGAGAACCCAATTACACCTCTATCTGGAAAGAGGTCTAGAATCCCCAACTCATCCCCAAGGTCAATTTCTTTTGGTGGACTGCTCTCCTCAACAACATTTTGACCCAAGACAATTTGGTCAAGTGGGGATTCCAATTTCCTAATAGATGCATCCTTTGCAAAAATGATGAGGAAAGTCTTGCTCATCTCTTCCTCCACTATGTCTTTTCTCGGGAGCTCTAGGGGATGGTCTACAACAAGCTCAATATCTATTGGATTATGAATGATAATTTGTTAATTTTGAAACAGGAGTTTCAGGGCCCCTCATCCAACCCCTATTATCCAACAACTGTGGAAAAAGATCCCCCCTCATGTGAGCTGGAGTATCTGAAACGAAAGGAATGACATGATATTCAGGAACAAAGAGGCCTCTATGGAAACTGTGTTTTCTCAAATCCTAAAGTTGATTCTTGAAAATATCTCTATTTCTAAAACTCGTCTGGCCTCCAAACCCCCCTCTATCTAGGACTAGGAAATTCCTAGATGTTGCAACATCCCCCCCTCATTCTCTCTTGTTGACCGCTTTAAGAGACTCCTAAGGCAAAGCACGATCTGGTCCCCTTTGGCTACACATTTCAAACTCAATTTTGATGGGGCTGCTAGGTGTGTCTAGCTCGTGGTGGAGGGGTTATCAGAATCCATTTGAGGGCCCTTGTTGCTACTTATGTGGGCAACCTGAATGGGCATTCCTATAATCAGGCTGAAGCAATGGCCTTAGCCTAGGGAATTTGTCTCGCCCTCACCATGGGAATCAGGATTATGGACATTGAGGGTGACTCCAAGCTCATCATTGATGTTGTCAAAGGGTGGAATAGGCTCAATTGGACCATTGAGGGAACCATTAGGGACACCTTGAGGTGCATCTTTGGGCTTGATTCATTTAAAATTATGCATGTATACAGGGAAGGCAACAGATTGGCGGATGCCCTGGCAGCCCTTGGCCTAAATCTTTCAGGTTTGAGATGTTGGAGGAGCCATAATTCCCTCCTAGACCATGTTAACTTCCTTCTTTAGGAAGATAAATCTAAAATTCCTACCAATGATTGAGTTGTTGCCAATGTTCTCCTTACTCTCCTCTCTTCCCTTGGGGTCATTCGGAGGTGTTGGTTTCATAATTCATATTACGAGACATGGTGGTGATTCGTTCGACCAGGTTGGCGGTGAAGGACGTGCTGCTTTGTTGGCAAATCCTTTGGTCTTACTGCGTTATGATGAGGTACGATTGGATTTGTAACGTGTTGGTTGTCACCGATATTTGTTGGCTCTTCATGCCTCGTAACTAGGAAATCATTTCCAAAAGTGATTTCAATTTTTACCATGTGCCCAACTTCATGTCTCACTTAATGATGTCGGGCTCGCACACTTCCCATTGTCTTTTCTTGGCTTGCTTCTCAAAGGGTCTCTGTAATTTTTTTTTCATGTCTAAAGAACTTCTGTTGGCGGAGGATATGGGGGGTGAAAGAGTTAGATACGAACGAGACAATCTGGATTATTTCAAGAATGACCCCTTGGTCTGGAATTTTTGCATTGAAGGAGGGGTTGCCGATTTTTTGGAATGTCTGCAAGGCCATGATGAGCAGCTCTCGGCTGCTTTTGCCTCCTCCTGGTCTAGGAGGCATGTTTTAGTGGGCGACATGTCTTTTGATGTCTCTGAGGAAACAATTTCCCTAGCCATGAAGTTGGCCCTTGACAAACAACAATGGAAACGCACCAGCCATGTTGCCAACAACGAAGGTCTAAAACGCTTCTTCCACAACCGTGAGGATCCTGTCAAACATCAGGGTGGGTTTTCTCGAGAAGAGCTTAAACACTCGTGGAATATGATTTTCCTTATGATCATGAAGTACTTCACTCTCGAGGGAAGGCACAAGGTATTTTACTACTATCATTTGCCCCTTCTGAATTAGTTTCGTAATAATGATTTGCTCTGTCTGCCCTTTTATTTACTGCATTCCATCGAAAGCTCCATTAAAGACACCATGGACCCCAAGCATGGGGATAAGCCACCCTACCTCCTTCACTAGGGCCTCATTTATAGGTTGTACAAATTTCATGAGGCCCTTTGCGCCCTCGGAACCTCTCGCTCTCTCAGCTCCCCATGCCTACTCCTCAACAACTTGTCGCCCTGTCTTTGGCCTTCCCCAAATTTTTCCAATATCTCCATGAAGGATTTGCTATGACCAACTTCTTTGTGTCTCTACTTGTGTATGCCTCTGTTATTTCTTTATTTTGTGGTCCGTCCCAGCTTGACTCTGTCCACCTCTTCCAACATTTCCCACTCCCTGTGCAAGGGTAAAGGCAAAACCCCTGTTAAACGCAAACGTATTATCTTTGATGAAAATTCATCCTCTGAGGATGTTGAGAATGACAACTCTTCCCCTGATTTTGAGGTTAAAAGGAGATCCTCCAGATTGGCTTCCAAAAGCTTGCACAAAAAGAAGACCCCTATGATAAAAAATATTGACTCGGAGGAGGACCCCATTGAGGACAAGGAGGGAGAGGACCCTAAAACCAATATGGGGGGCCCGTTGAGGATGTTGCAGAAGTGGATATGATTAGGGACCCCATGGATCTGAACACTATTGGTGTCATTGGCTTGGGCAATTCTGAGATGCAAGACCAAGACTCCATTGATGTTAAGGATAGGGCCCCTATGAACATAGGCATTGTGGGTGTCATGGGTGAGGAAAATTCTGATACCAAAGCCCTGGACTCTGGTGACTTGGACTTAGATTTAAAGGTGGTAGAACAAGTGATGAACTCTATTCCCTTGATGGGTCTGGGAAATGATATTGACTATTCCCTTGCTATAGATGTGGCCAAGGTGATGGAAAAGACTATGGATGACATGGCTACTATGAACCCCCAGGGTGTCCCTACTCTGGAGCAAATGGAAAAGTTGTGCATAGATGTGTTCGACATCTCACAGAGGATTGAGAGCTGGGTCTTGTGCTTGAATTATAGGCTATCATGGATGATGTCAATCAACGCAAGAGCAAGATGGGGGCCTGGGATGCCCAAATTGCGGGCCTTAACAAATTTCATCTGCAAATTTTACATAGCTCGTTGCTCACCCTCTCTCTGCTGAGGGAACATACTACGAACACAGAGGAGGATAAGAAGGAGGCTAAGGACCTGTATGAGTACCTATTTAATGAATGAAACAGTGTCATTGATGCCACTGGGGTGCAAAAGGCATCCCTATAGTTTGTTTTTGTGTTTTATGCTGTTGTTTTTTATTTTCTAAGACTTGGTTTCTTTTTGTTGTTAGTTGTTACTGTTAATGTTGTTATAGTGTTGTTTTTGCACTGTGGTCTCGTTAATAGTTTTGCTATGTAAAAGGTTAGTGCCCTCGTTCTCACTGCTTTTTTAATCAAAAACAATAAAAGATTTAATTTTTAAGTCCCACATCGTTCTCTCCTATTCTCTTAATCCATATTTGACAATTCTTGTATATCTTAATAGAAAAAACAACAATATATACCATGACATTCAATTCATCTATTTGATGCATTTTGAAAAGGGTTTTATTTACCGCACCATTCAATTCATCTTTACCCAACATTGAGTTCATCTTATTGATAGATCTTAATTTTTTTTTTTATTAAATTCAAAAAATAAAATATCTATAAAAACACCAAAAAGATTTTGTTTTGACATTCTACACATTCTCTTCTAATCCACCAATTCAAATTCAACAATTTTCTTTATCGAAAACACAATAATATAATCTATAATATCTCATAAGAAAAAAATGATATATTTGTAATTTTTTTTTTCATTCCAGCTTCCTCTCTCCGACTCCATTTGTAGAAAAAAAAGGCAGCTATCAAACAATTAATATTTATGTCAGTTGAAATCAAAGATTTGCAGCCCAATAAATCCATGCAAGCCCCCTCATTCAACGGCCGACAATACTGTATTATATTATATTATATTATATTATATTATATTATATTATATTATATTATATTAATGGCGGATTTCTATCAACCCTCAGATAAGTCAATTTAATGGTAGACAACCTTTGCTTTCAATACTTTAATACTTTGAATTTTGGGATTGCTTTTAAAACGAGCTTGTCTTATTCTTTAATGGCGGGTTGACTTACTTTAGGGTTATCTATCTTTCGTTTTCAGGACGTCGATTCCAAAATTTATTATCTGTATATTTAATACAATATAAAATACTTGAGAGGCGCACGCCTTCATATTTAATACAATACGTCAGAAGTTGACATTAAGGATTTTTGGATTCCTTCTATTATTAGCTGGTACACTAAGATTGATTCTTCTTTTGACAGTAGTTTCGCTATGGACTACAGGATTTTGTTTATTATAATTTATTATTGTTAATTGACTAATAACTGTCGTTTTTTATTTTCAATTGTGTTCTGTAAGTTCGTTATTTCCCATGAGCTGATAACTATCAGACTGTTGTTTTCGTTTTTCACTATATTCTATAAATTTGTCTCTGCCCATCATCTGATCACTGATATTCTCATTTTTAAATTTTATACTTTGTAAGTTTGTTAGTCATGTCTAATTCTCGTTTTCAATCTTTTTTCCATGGAGTCTTATGATTATAGTTAAGGGGGTGATAATTAAAAAAATGCTTGTTTTTCTTTAATAAATCAATTTTCTAGTTGTAAGAGATGGTTGGGAGATTCTAGGGCATGTTGACAAGTCTCATAAGAGTCCAAGTGTGTTTTGGAAATGTTTCTTCTTTAAAGGAAACATCTCCTCGTAAGTGGTGGTGTTGGAACTTGCTAAGAGAATATTTTTTATTTATTTTTATTACTCACCTTGCCTATATGTTTAATGCAATATTTTATCAGTTGACATTAAAGAAGCTTTGGTTTCTTTTTAATATTTTTCCTATGGATTTAAAAATAAGTTCTTTGAATTATTAGGTGTTTTTGATAAAGGTTAAAAACTGGGTTTTTGAAAGGGCCTGTAAATCTATTATGGCTTAATATTCTTTGTTTAAGAATCTCACTTGATCCACAAAGAAATCCTCTAGAATGTCCTCCTCGATAATAATGGTAGAAATTTTTTGAATTAGCATATGTTAAATACAATTTTTTATTCTATTAAAAATAATAAAAAATCTAATAGATAGGATGATGAAGAAGATAGAGTTTTTATTTGGAATTATTTTTATAAGAAATTCTATTGAATATTGTGATGGTAAAAATTTTATATCTATGATATTTCCCATCTAATTTTGTATCTATGAGGAAATGTTTATATATATATATATATAGAAAAATGACACAATTTGTGAGATGTTGGGTGCATTCCCCTAGATTTTTCTCATTCCCACACACTCAAATTCTTAGACACTTATCTTTCACTTTATCTAAGTACACACATTTTTTGATAATTCTACCTTATTTATGCATTTAGCACACTTACATGTACACCTACCTTGATATAATCATTGGCTGTCAAGATCTAATCATTTACTCTCTCAATGTCATTTTCACAATTGTGAACTTGACCATTTCCTTTTTAAAATATTATCATTTGCCTTTATTTATTCAATATAACTTAATGGTAATGGAATTTTCCTTTTAGGTATATTATTATTTAAATTTTAATTTCTTAATAGAACTTACATGGTATTGTATTATCCTTTTATTATTTATTTATTTATTAATTAATATATTTTCTTCTTCTTCTTCTTCTCGTATTTTATGGTAGTGGAATATTGTTCTACTACTTCTAACTTTACTGTTTCTTTATGTACATTATGGATAGCCATAGACATAGCGCAACCATTTTATGTGGTATTTCTCTTTTTTCTTATTTCTTCACATTCTTTTTCTCCTTTTCTTCCTTGTTTCCCAACTCTTTTTTGGTAGTTCCTCATTTAAAGTTTCATCCTCATAGTATTGAACAATATGTAGCTCCCTCTTAGTAATTTTTATTCTTTGTTTATATTTTTTTTTCACTTTCCTTTTTTGACCATTCTTTTTATAGTGTTGGAAATCTATTAATCCTTCTTGTTGTTATCATTTCCTTCTTATTTGGATATTTATTGTAGAGTGGTTTCCTTGATTGATTTGTCTTTATGTCTTGCTCACAAAATTTTAAGATTATGTATAAAAAATTTCTATCATCGCCAAATCTCTTGTTTTTCTATGATCTTTATACTTTAAATAACAAGAAAGAAGAATATTCCATTTCTCATGATGAACTTTAGTATTTTACCTAACTAAGGGTGGGTCCCTTGATTTATGTTTGTGACTATCTCACAAATTTGTAAGATTGTGTAGAAATATTCTTCTATCTTCACAAAATCTCTTAATTTTCTTTGATCTTCTAATTTTAGTTGTGAAGAAAGGGAAATGGGCTATTTCTCATGATGACTCTGAGTAACTTCTCTAATTATTTTCTCAATTATATGTTGTGTGCCACGTCAATGGTTTAAGTACTAAATTTTAAATATTTTCTCATGTCCCTTACTTTTTTTTCTTTTTTTCTTTACAAATTACCTTCTCAAATCCTTTGTTTTATTCTCTTTATAATTTTCCATAAGTGGCACTAGGAATACCATGAGATTAGGGAGGATCATTTCCTCCTGGGGCCTCTTGTTGAGAGGGATCATATCATTTGTGATTTCATTTTCTTTTTCTCTTCTAATCTTAATTGACTCTAGTTTTTACCTCTCTCTCTCTCTCTCTTCATTTTCTCTTTCCACTTTCATACCAAAAACTTATATGTCTAATACATATATTGTGTTTTCTCTTTTTAGGGTTTCTCCTAGGGATAACTTTAAGAAACCCCCCCTAGGTAAAGGTGTAAAATCTTATCGAATCTTTTATTATTTTGGGGGAAAATATAATTTTTTTTGGCGATTTTTTTTTAATAGGGAAAAAATATTAAATTCCGTTGGTGAATTTTTCTCCGTTGCATAAGAATTGTAGAAAAATTAAGACAAAATTTTCATTCTTTTTGGGAAAAAATTTTAATTTTATTGGCAAATCTTTTTCTATTGCATGAGATTTTTGAAAAATTAAGGCGAATATTTCATTATTTTGGGGGGGGAAATAATGATTACATTTGCAATTTTTTTCATATTGCATGAAAAATGTAGAAAAATTAAGGCAAATCATTCATTATTTTTGGGGGACAATAATAATTACATTGGCGAATGTTTTTCAATCACATAAATATTGTAGAATAATTAAGGTGAATCTTCCATTACTAATTGGAGAAAAATAATAATATAGCAAACACATCACATCTTAGCTATAAGTGTTTTGCATATCCATATGAAATCTTTTTGAAAGTTGCTTTTTGGCATGTATGAAATCTTGATCGAGGATTCTTTGTTATCCTTTTGCATAGAAAACACTGCACGTGTCAGAGGAAGAAAAATGTGTAGGATAGCATAGATTTAATATTCAATGAGAAGCAACTAGTATTAATCTGTGTTGAGGTCTATGAGTCATGTATAGGTGTTAGGGCTATTGGAATGAAATCTTTCTTGTGGAATGATAGAAAAGTACATCTCACATAGATTAATACAGTATGTGGAATAATCCAAAGTATAGACCTGTTTGTCAGTTGTCGCCACTTCACAAATCGATAAATAGGGTCATTATTTGCATGCTGCATTTCAGAATGTAGAAGATAGAAGTTATATAATTTGCATGTTGCATTTCAGATTGTAGAAGATAGACATATTTCTAAGATAAGTTTTTAGGAAGTGTTGTTGCCTTGCTTGCACAGGTTTTAAAATGAAGTGCATAAAAGGTGCAGCCGAATTCTGGCATAAGGAGATATGGTTGAAGGTTTGGAGATGCCATGAAGTAAAGTAGATTGATGACTTACCTTGTAGCCAAAGGGTTATTAAAATTGCCAAAGATAACCAAAGGGTTATTAAAAGGCCTGAGTGCAACTATAAGCTTCAGGTGCAGTTGCAAATAATTATAATCTCTTTGCCAACTTCCATTTCCACCTTATAATGGGTGGAATGCAGAGAGAAAGCTGGGTGAAGACACATGAGATGTGGTTTTGGAGTCAAGCATCCTTGCTTGATCAAAACTCTCAAATTTCTCCCCTATCGGGAAATGCAATGAGAATCTTGTATCCTGGTATCCTCTACATCAATAACCACGTGTGATAGTGGCATGGCTCATAAGGTAGTTGGCATTCATGGAAGCTTTCTATGTCTTGGCACCAAAGCTTTCATGTCTACTACCCTGGTGGTTTTATGACATCCTATACATGCAATACATGTTACACATTCTTGCAAATGACCGCTAACTTGTTGCATTCCTTATGATTATAAAAGAAATAGCAAGGTCATAAAGAAGGATTCTAAAATTTTGTTATCTCTGGGGAGAGTAGAAACAAGGATTTGTCTTGTCTATTTGTGTAAGGTGGTTTCATGGTGAAAGAAATTAGAATGTACACTTTCTCTCAGTATTTTTTTCAATTACTTAATGAATAAACTACTATATTGTTGCTAAGATTGTCTCCATTTGTACTTTCAGATGTTACATGAATAATGAATCATAATATTAAGGATATTTTGTTTTGTCTTGGCAATTTCCTTATCATTGTGTGATCCTTGTCAATGTGTTAACGTTAGGAATTAATGCTCGAGTGGTTCACTCATTTGAAATGATTTGCTTCTTGGGTTTACATTCTTGATCTCAAATTTGACTCTGTGCCCTTTACATAAGCACTAGTCTGTTGAAGCTATTCACTATTTTTTTGGAAAATAACCCATATAGAAAACATGCCATGGTCATTGTAACTTATATCAAAAATTTAAAAAATAATAAAAGAAGATACTATTAATATATACCATAGAAGGCAACTTATGGTAAGTGTGCATTTAATGAGATGTTTATGATCATTGATGAAGCCGATCGAATGCCTTTAAATTGGCCATTGGGGTATTACCATATTTCCACATTACATGTTCGAGTTGGAAACACAAAGGTGGGAGTGATGGATATGTCGATTATGCTTAGGGCAACGAAACAACAAATAACGTTTGTAGGTGAAGTCACTGATAAACAGTTAGGAGAGGTCCTGGTGAATGACCACCCGTGCATAATGCATGCAGTCAAGACTGTGTTGGGGTTGTATTTTTTGATGGCATATCATAGGCATAGGGTTAGTTCGGACATTCTGACTTCTTTCTTTCCATGGTGTTATATGTGAGGGTTTCCAAGGAGTGAGTGAAAAAACTCACCCAAATGCTATTTGAGCATGTATATTTTCATGACATTGATGCAGTGATCGATAATATGGATGAGAACCTCCTCATTACCCTCCCACAGAAATATTACATTAGGGGGTTTCTAAATTTCCAATCATGCAAACACAAGATGCCTAGTTGCTACAGGAGCGGAGGAGTGATATACTATGTACTATCAATTTCCTCCAATATGTAGCCAAAATCAAGGAACCTGAGGAGGACAATTTGTATTGGAACTACCTGACCACTGAAGGGTTGCTCGATGAAGCTGAAAATGATGAGGTTGATGCAGCTGAGATTGTAGGGGCACTGCAGCTAGGGAGCAGAGAGGAATGGATTAAGGATGATAGACATTATGTGGAGGAAATTGTAATAGGTGAAGCTCATGCTAACTGTGGATAGGACTGCCCGCTCATCTTACAAGCCAAGAGAGTCAAGAAGGATAGAATGAAGGAGGAACGTGAAGCAGCAAGGCGGGCTTGAAATGTCTCCTAGTCTTGAAGTATGGTGCAATTGCTTCGTTCTATTTTTAATTTTGTATTGTGGGTTACAGGTTGTTCAGTTTTTTTGTTAAGTTCCTGTGCCATATATTATGTCACTACTGGACATTCAATTGGAATATGTTGTCGGCTTCCATTTTACAGTTATCCAGCCCTATTCAACTTTAGTTGTTACAACAGACCAATCCAAAGAGCCCAGCACTGATCTATCTTGAGTGGAAAAAGGAGCAACAGTAGAGGGAGAAACAACCATCATAGGTACAAGACCCCTTCAACAGATAGGGTAGAAGAAGTGACAACACACGAAGGAGCAGCTAGCGAGGTTAGAGACAACAAACCATTTTCAATAGAAGAGACAACAACAACCTGTGTCCTAGCATTTTTAATCACCAAGCCACCTTAGTGGCATCCGAAGAATTTGCCATAACAGAGTTTGAACCAGCCATCGAAACCCCATCATCCAATGACTCAATAGAAGAGTCCAAAGATATCTTGACCATGTAATGTAGGTAAGAGGCCCCCAACCACCATGAAGCCGCAAGATTTTTCTTCTCCAGCCCATAATTTCCAGTCGCATGGTCGGTTTTGAAGTATTTGCGACACCTAAACGGGATACCTTCGTAATCCAAAGTTTGGACCCAACTGCCAAAATAGGAGTTAATGACAATCTCAGGTGGTAGTCCCTTAGACACATCTAGCTCCACTAGAATGCAAGAAAAAGTAGTGTGATAAAGCTCAAAGCATTCATAATCCACCTTAATGAAACTCCCAATAGCCCACAAGTGGATAGGAAGATTGTTGGCATTTGCATGAAGATTGCATTAATGATATGTTATTGTCATTGATGTTAATTGAACTGGTAATGATATTAATGATGTTGCTGGTATTATTGTTATTGTTGATATTGTCTTGTAACTAGTAGGAAGAGCTTTGTGAAGGTTATTGTAAACTGGTATGTAAGTTTGTGAGTTGAACCGGTAATTGGAGTAAAAGGTTAAACCCTTTCTATGTTATGTAATCGGTAAACCCTACGAGTTGTTTTTGTTAAACCCTAACCGATTAAGGTTTTTAAATTGGTTATATTGGTTTATGATTTGATGTTGAGCAGTAATGATGATGACACGTAAGGTCATTGTATGAAGACAAGTTCAAAATGTTTTGGCACGTTTGTTTGTCTAGGGAATGAACAAAATGTATTGCATCTAATGCAAAGTGCATGATGAGTTACTAAGCTCAAGGAAGCGGTAATCAAGGAGTGGTTGAGGCTTTCTTGATTGATGCGATGAGATTGCAATGAAATCCAACGATCATGCTTGTACCGACTTGTTTGTAATCTCGATGATGAGAGGATTAGATTTTTGTTGTGTTATTGACCTAATTGATTTGTATTTAAGGTCAATGAAGTTGTTTTGTTTAAGTGTTGGCAAGAGTTGGCAAAAATCAGTTGAGTGTGTGGTTGCCTAACCGGAGAATGAGTCTACAGTTAGAGTAAAGGCGAATAGAAGCTTAAATGGATCTGATCAAGCAAACGTAGTACTATTCAGACATATCAAGAAATTCCTGTTGTTTTCTAACAATTACAGCAGAATTGAAATCCCCTAACCGGGTAAGCTCTAATAAGATTGGTTACTTATTAAATCCTCTGACAAGGTGGTCCATTAGATTGGATTTTAAAATCCTCTACTGAGGTTACTCCTTACAGGGTATTTTCTTCTAACAAGGCATTTGTAGTCAATCCCTTAATCGGGTGATTCCTAACAGGATCAGTTCTTGACAGGACTTTTGTAAAAGCTTTAACAGGCTAGGATCCTAACAGAGCGAACTTTAGAAGAGTTCAAATATTTTCTTGTGAGTCTCATCTCACCGTGGTTTTTAACTTAATTGGGTTTTCCACATATAAATACTTGTGTCATGTGGTGAATGTTTTGTGGTTATGATTTTATAATTGATTATTTAAATATTTTTGATAAGGCATGATAACTGGATGTATTGAGAAGTGAAGCATTGGCATATAATGAAGCATTTGGATGTTTACAAGTTTGATGTTGTTTACTGTTAAGTTGCTATAACAGTTAACTGGTATTCTTATGAGTATTGATCTTGACAATGGTATTTCATTGATAAGTTTACTTTGTGAGTTTGAGTTTGAGTTTGGGAAGTTTGTATCAGTTTTTCTAGTTACTGATTCACCCCCCCTCTCAGTAATCTACCAGATACTTATTCTTTCATCATACCATCAATTGGTATCAAAGTATCTCAGGTCCTCTAAGACCTAAGCCTAACAACTTGAGGAAAATATCTGCTAGATCATGATGAAGAAGGAAGGTCTGAAGTTCAACAAAGATAACTATAGGATATGGAGCGACAGAATGAAGATCTACATTAAGAGTCTGGGAAGTCAGTATTGGGATCATGTAGAAACTCAGTATATTGCACCTATTGGAACTTTGACTGATGGGCAAAAGAAAGAATAGCAAGAAAATCATCAAGCACTGGAAGCTATTATTTGTTCCCTATCTAATGTTGAATATGTAGATGTTCATGGTCTTGAAACTGCATATGAAGTATAGAAAAAACTTGAAGATATTTATAGTGGTGATGAACATGTTATGATTGCTAAAGAGGAGAGTTTAGGAGGAAAGTTTGATGACATGAGGATGTCTGAAGGTGAAAATATCCAGTAGTATGGTCAAAGGATAAAAGAGATAGTCGATGAAATTAAGAGTGCAGGAGGGAAAGTGGAAGATGCCACAGTAATCAGTAAGGTACTGAGAACCCTGCTACCGGTCTATGCTATTCGAGTTGTAGCTATTCAAGAGCTGAAGTCCATTGACAAAACTAAGGTAACTCTTGACTCCATCATTGGCAAGCTTACTTCTTTTAAATTAAATGGTTATGATGGTAGTGTACATAAATCTGAGTCCGCATTTAGAGCTTTTGCTTCTAACCCATCTATGAGAAAAAGTAGAGATACTAGTCATGGTTATGAAACAAAGATGTTGATGATGAAGACATTTTAGTGGATCTTGAAGCATTGTTGGCAAAGCGGTTGCCCAGAGGCATTGCTAAATATATAGGTAAACTACCTTTAAAATGTTTTCCATGCAACAAGAATGGTCCCATAGCGGCTAATTGTCCTAATGGTGAAAATGAACACAAGAGAGACAAATTCAAGAAGTATAAGGGTAAAGGCAAGAGAGATTGTCTTATTGCTATTGATAATGGTATCACTGATGAAGAATCTGATGATGATGCTAGTGAAGATATTGTGTTTGTAGCTATTAAGGAAGAGATATTAGACCAGAAGGCATTAGCATCCAAGATGGATAACTCTGATGATTGGATCATTGATAGTGGCTATTCACATCATATGACTGGTGATCGGAGCAAATTTCTTTACTTGAAAGAATTTGATGGCGATGTAGTTAGATTTGACAATGACTCACCCTGCATGGTTAAAGGTAAAGGAGTTATTTCTCTTAATGGGAAGAGTAGTGCAGATGATGTCTATTGGGTTGAAGGACTAAAGCATAATCTTTTGAGTGGGGCACAACTTAATGATAAAGGATATCCACTAGAGTTTAAAAATGGTATGTGCAAAATCTTTGACAATGAAGATGAATTGATTGCAACTGGGAAACAAACTAAAGGTAACCTATTTCATCTCAATTTTAAAGTTAGCAACTATTTTAGTGCAAAAATAGATGATAGTTGGCTTTGGCATAGGAGATTTTGTCATATAAACTTTGATAACATTGTTAAAGTGAGTAAGTCCAAGACAGTGAGAGGTTTGCCTCAGTTAGACAAACCGGTTAATGCTATTTGCAAAGAATGTCAGATAGGAAAGATGACTTCTTCAACTTTCAAAAGAAAATCCTTCTCAATAGAGCACTTGTTAGATTTGGTTCATACAGATCTTTGTGGACCAATAAGAACAAAAAGAATTCAAGGTGATAGATATTTCATGATTCTCACTGATGATTTCTCAAGGATGATGTGGGTTACATTCTTGAAAGATAAGTCTGAATCTTTTGACAAGTTCAAGGCATTCAAGGCCTTAGCTGAGAAAGAGAGTGGTAAGAAGATAAAGTGTCTAAGGAAAAATCAAGGTGGTGAATTTACTTCTGAGGAATTTACTTGGTACTATGAAGAGAATGGTATCAAACAACAACTTTGTGCATCAAGGACACCACAACAGAATGGAATCGCAGAAAGAAACAACTGGTCAGTTGTTGAAGCTGCTAGGACAATGTTGATACAAGAAAATGTAGCAAAAACCTTTTGGAGAGAAGCTGTCAACACAACTATCTACACAATAAACCGGGTTCTGGTAAAGAGAGGTAAGGAAAACACTCCTTATGAATATTGGTATGGAAGATCACCTCATGTTAGCTATTTAAAGATATTTGGAAGCAAATGTTTTATTAAGAGAGGTAATTACATTAGTAAATTTGAGGCTAAGAGTGATGAAGGCATATTTCTTGGCTATTCTACCATGAGTAAGTCCTACAAATGTTTTAACAACCGAAAACAGAGAATTGTTGAGAGTGCTGATGTTCGAGTGAATGAATTTCCTGAAGTCTCAAAAGGAACCAGTTCAGAGAAAAAGGATGAAGATCCTTGCATTTTGTTTTTGGAACCAGAAACTATGAAATCTAAAACCGACAAAACAAATTCTGATTCAACAGTCCAACCAAAACAAATAAATTTAGAAGAAGATGAACCTGAAGATAATGATCATGCTATTCCTAGATAGGTGAAACTAAATCACAATCTTGAGAAAATTATTGGAGATAAGGATGTTGGAGTACTAACCAGAATAAAAATCAGAGAAAATTCTTGCATCATTTCCACCATTGAACCAAGAACTACTAAGGAGGCATTTGGTGATGATTATTGGGTTAAAGCTATGGAGGAGGAATTGGATCGAATTGAGAAGAAGAACACTTGGACCCTAGTACCTTGACCAGTAAATAAGAATGTTATGGGTACTAAATGGGTATACAGGAACAAATTGAATGAAGATGGTGTTGTAGTTGGCAACAAGGCAAGATTAGTGTGCAAGGGTTATGCTCAAGAGGAAGGAGAAGATTATGGTGAAACTTTTGTACCAATAGCAAGATTGGAAGGTGTCATAACTTTACTTGCATTTGCATCCCATTAGAAGTTCAAGGTATACCAAATGGATGTTAAGTCTACATTTTTGAATGGGATATTGGAAGAAGAGGTATACATAGAGCAGCGAGATGGTTATGCATTGACTGATGATAAAGACATGGTATGTAGATTGCATAAGGATTTATATGGATTAAAGCTGGCACCCAGAGCATGGTATGAAAGGCTTCATACACATCTAATGAAGATAGGTCTTCTGAGAACTTGTGATGATAGTAATATATATCTCAAGTCTGAAGGAGATGAAATACTGGTCAATGAAGTATTTGTTGATTATAGGTAATGATGTCACGAGCAACAATTTTGCAGATGAAATGAAAAATAAATTTGAAATTTCCTTAGTAGGGGAAATAAATTTTTTCATAGGCTTGCAGATACAACAAATGAAGAATGGTATTTTCATTACATAGTCCAAGTATGTGAAAGAGGTTTTGAAGACATTTGGCATGAGTGACTGTAAACCAGTTGGGACACCAATTGTTATAGGTTGTAAGTTGTCCAAAGAAGATGAATCTAAGTCTATTGATGAGAAGGAATACAGGTCAATGATTGGCAAGTTACACTATATTGTTCACAGCAAACCGAACATTGTCCATGCAGTTGGCATAGTTGCTAGATTCTAGAAGAATCCTAAAGAGACACACTTGATAGCAACCAAGGGAATCTTTAGATATGTGAAAGGTACTGTTGACTATGGATTATGGTATCAATATGGAGGAAACTTTGATTTGAAGGCATACACAGATGCTGATTGGGTAGGAAATGTTGATGACCGGAAAAGCACAACCGGTGGAGCATTTTTCTTAGAGGAAGACTTGTTTCATGGAGTAGTAAAAAGAAGAGTTGCACTTCACAATCTATTGCTGAAGCTGAGTATGTTGCAGCTTATATGAATTGCACACAAGCTATTTGGATGAGGCACATTTTGGAAGGTTTTAAGATGAAGATTTCAGAACCTATAAAGATCTTATGTGATAACACAAGTGCCATAAATATCTCTAAGAATCTTGTTTTGCATGCACGAACCAAGCACATTGAATTGAAGTATCATTTCTTGAGGGAAAAAGTTCAAAGTAAAGATGTTATCTTAGAGCATGTTTCTACCAAGGAACAACTTGCAGATATTTTTAGCAAACCTCTGCCTAAGACTACTTTTGAGTATCTTAGAAGTCAGTTAGGGGTTGTCCCTCTTCATGAAGTCAGTTGAACTTGATCTTGATTGCGTCAGTCCCTGAAACACTTGCAAAATTTTACAAGGGTTGATGTAGAAGTGGATGTATTCCACAGGGGGAGCATCAAGTTGTAGTATGTTGTTGATGCACAGTGAAATTTTGATATTACATGCTTTACTTTCTGTAGACGTATAAAAATGACCACATTCCTAAATGAATATTTCATGTTCATTTTATTCTCATTCATCTATTTAGTTAAATCTAATTTAATTAAATCACTCACATTCTTCTATTTTGATTAAATAAATTATTCAATTTATTTATGTAAATTCACCTAAGCCTTTCACATAATTTAATTGAATAAATCATTTTATTTAATTAAATCCCTTCTCTCTACTTTTAATTAAATTTACATTTAATTAAATTGTTCACTCTAAATAAATAAATCTAATTTATTTAAAATCCTCCCCTTGCAACTACAATTGAAATAAATTAATTTTATTTTAATTAAATTCTATTTTCCCTACCCACTTGTATTTTCCTACATCTCCCACTTGCCTCCTAAACCCCCTTTCTAAATTCTTCTAGAACCTATCTAATCCTAATAAATTAAGCCTAAACCATTCAATTATCCCCTTTCTATAAATTTGAGGATGTCACTTCTCAAATTTGGAGTAAAGTCTTCCAAAAGCATTAAAGCCTTTATGCCTTCAACAAGCTAACTTGTTGAATACCCCCAAATTTGGAAGGACTCTTACAAATTTGTCCCCAAAGTATTCCAAACCATTAATGGTTAACTAACCCTTTGTGGCATGGTTAGAGACTTTTTCCCTAACCCAACCCTCATCCAACCCAAGGGTCTCATCAAGCATTCATTGCTTTGACCATGGTTATCCCTTTAACCCTTGCACAAGAGTTTATCCTTTGGGAAAACCTTTATCTAATGGGTAATCTTAACCTAACCTTAACCCTTACCTCCTAAGGTAACCATGAGGTCTTCTCAAACATTTAATGCTTCTTACATCCCCTCTCAAGCAGTCTTATGTTGACAATTGTCACCATTTCATTGGTGAGAATTTTAAACATGGATTGATAACTTTCAATCCTGACCCTTGATAAGCTCATCCAATCTTGACCATCCATTGCCATATTTTCCCTATAAATAGAGCCCTCATTCCCTCATTCTCAGAATACAAGTCTGTAGCATCTCACTTATACTTATTTTTAACAAAGCATTTAATCTCTCTTTGAAATAGAAATAAATCTAATAGTCATTTTAGAAGCATTTCTATCATCTTAGTTAATCATATAAACTAGTATATCATGTTAGGATAGTATTTCACTAATCTTTTCATCTTATCATCACTGGTTTGGTTCATTTGTTAAAACATGCATAGATAGGATGCATTCATACTAAGATTGATTAAAAGCATCCCTCATTATCATGATTGTCATCCCTAAGTCACTTTGCTTAGTGATCTGAGAGAAAAGGCATTGGCTTGAGGGGTCTTGTGAGATAGAGAATAATGGAACACCCCTTGGGAAGTTGAGCTATTCCACATAGCTCCATAACTTGCACCAAGAGTCCCATTGGTGTGTGGGCAAGTCTTTGAATTTTATAATTTCCATTTCATTGCACTGCTTTTCCCGCATACACTTTCAATTTGGCATTGTTGTCAAAGGGGAAGAAGAATTATGTGATTATGAGAAGGAAGACCAGTAACAGACTAAAGACAGAGAGAGAATGTGAATACTTGGAAATGTAAACCAGGATTCCTATTCACATTCACAGCAGCAAAGCAATGGTATTGATATTTTGTATTGCCATCAATGCCAAAGGGGGAGATTGTTGGCATTTGAATGAAGATTGCATTAATGATATGTTATTGTCATTGATGTCAATTGAACTGGTAATGATATTAATGATGTTGCTGATATTGTTGTTATTGTTGCTATTGTCTTGTAACCGATAGTAAGAGCTTTGTGAAGGTTATTGTAAACCAGTATGTAAGTTTGTGAGTTGAACCGATAATCAGAGAAAAAAGTTAAACCCTTTCTATGTTATGTAATCGATAAACCCTACCAATTATTTTTGTTAAACCCTAACCGATTAAGGTTGTTAATTGTTTATGTTGGTTTGTGATTTGATGTTGAGCAGTAATGATGATGACACGTAAGGTCATTGTATGAAGACAAGTTCAAAATGTTTTGGCACGTTTGTTTGTATAGGGAATGAACAAAATGTATTGCATCTAATGCAAAGTGCGTGATGAGTTACTGAGCTCGAGGAAGCTGTAATCAAGAAGTGGTTGAGGTTTTCTTGATTGATGTGATGAGATTGCTATGAAATCCAATGGTCATGCTTGTACTGACTTGTTTGTAATCTTGATGATGAGAGAATTAGATTTATGTTGTGTTACTGACCTAATTGATTTGTATTTAAGGTTGATGAAGTTGTTTTGTTTAAGTGTTGGCAAGAGTTGGCAGAAATTAGTTAAGTGTGTGGTTACCTAACTAGAGAATGAGTCTGTAGTTATAGTAAAGGTAGATAGAAGCTTAAATGGATTTGATCAAGAAAATGTAGTTTTATTCAGACAGATCAAGAAACTACTATTATTTTCTAACAATTACAGTAGAATTGAAATCCCCTAACCGGGTAACCTCTAACAAGCTTGGTTACTTATTAAATCCTCTAACAAGGTGGTCCATTAGATTGGATTTTCAAATCCTCTACTGAGGTTACTCCTTACAGGGTATTTGCTTCTAACAAGGCATTTGTAGTCAATCCCTTAACCGAGTGATTCCTAACAGGATCAATTCTTGACAGGACTTTTGTGAAAGCTTTAACAAGCTAGGCTCCTAACAGGGCAAACTTCAGAAGAGTTCAAATATTTTTCTTGTGAGTCTCAACTCACTGTGGTTTTTAACCTATTTGGGTTTTCCACGTATAAATACTTATGTCATGTGGTGAATGTTTTGTGGTTATGATTTTATGATTGATTTGATTAATTATTTCTGATAAGGCATGATAACCAGATGTATTGAGAAGTGAAGCATTGGCATATAATGAAGCATTTGGATGTTTACAAGTTTGATGTTCTTTATGTTAAGTTGCTATAACAGTCAACCGGTATTCTTATGAGTATTGATCTTGACAGTGGTATTTCATTGATAAGTTTACTTTGTGAGTTTGAGTTTGAGTTTGGGAAGTTTGTATCAGTTTTTCTAGTTACTAATTCACCCCCCCACCCCTCTCAGTAATCTACCAGATACTTATTCTTTCATCATACCATCAAAGATAAGGAAGCTGAACCCAAACTAGAATTTTGTTGAACTTCTCAGAAAGGGGGTTAAAATTGGAGTGCCAGGGTTGATCTCTTGATAGTTGTATTAGACTTCTTAACTTGATTGATCTATATTTGTTAGCAGATCTTGCCAAAGTTTGTGAGGGGAAAAGGGAGTTACATTTATATGCAAATAACACCTTCTCAAAATAACTATTCGAAACAAGGTCAACAACAAGGTCATGTCCATTAATAGCCTAAGGCTAATATTTAAATCTCAAATCTTGGCAAATTTTTCTCAGGACACTAGCATTGGGTGCTAAAGTCTTAGAAAAACTTGCAGTTCAAAGGGCCAGGCAATATAGGATTTGGCCAAGTTTTCCAAAAAAATGTGATTCACACACACTCACACATAGTCAACCACATGTGCTAAAATGAGTGCTAAACCTAATGTAAAATTTTAAATGACTAAAATTTAAGAGGTTGAAATTGTTTTTCCTAAACTTGACAAATAATTATTATATAGCACATGGGTGCATAATGTAGTAACATGTTACAATGGTTTGGGTAGCTTATTATTATGTTTGAGTCCCAATGGGTAAGGGATGGAATTGAGGTCCCTTTTTAATGCACAAGATTTATTCAATAAAAATAAAATGATATATTTATTTAGGTAGTAAGAAATTTACTTGGGACATATCTTCTTCTTTCATTTTTTTGTTCATGTCTCTTTTTTTTTTTTAAACCCCACATTAATATTAGATATTTGCATTAGTAGAGAAGTTTAAAGGCCTATTTAATAATATCCAATTGGCATTGTTTGTAAATCTTAAAATAAGCTTTGTTCAATCAAAGAAAATATGACAGACTTGTATAGGTGATAAGAGATTTATTTTTGAAATTCCACCTTCATGTCTCCTAACTTGTTGGCTCAAATCTTACAATTTTCATAGCATGTTATTATTAAATTAGTGATGTGCACCATAGTATTTAATTTTCATTGTTGAAAAAAATTAAAGAGAGTTTTGTTTAATAAAAAATGATATCTATTAATGGGTGGTAAGAGATTTGATTTTGGTTTCCTACCATCCTCTCTCCTATTCTATTGGTTCCAAGTGTAAAACAATTGTTTAAAAACACATTAATATTAGGTATATACATTAAATCAAAGATTTGGAGCAGAACATCCAATATGCATTGTAAAATGTGTTTTGTTTATTAATAAGGGAAATACTATATTTGTAGAAGTGGTAAGAGATTTGCTTTTGAAGTGTCACCTTCCTCTCTCCTAATACATTGCTTCACATCTAACAATTTGTTTACATGTCACTAACAAAGTAGATAGTGTACACCATAAAATTCAATTCATGTTGTTGCACCAAATTATCTTAAAGTTTGTTCAATAAAAATATAATGATATATTTATATAA